>NC_021164.2:20388943-20414087 GCF_000331145.2 Cicer arietinum | reverse complement strand
TACACATAATCGACTCATAAACTCAAAATCTGGTATCAAAGATCATTTTTTATTTTTTCTATTTTGCAAGGGTTTCTCAATATTTTTCCCATTTTAAAAAAAAAATTTGGCGGCAACTCTATTGATTTCGAAGAAAACTCGAAATTTTATGCTGCGACAGTAGTTAACTTCATTTATTTTGTTTTATTTATTATAAAAAATATTTAATTAAATAAAAATATATAAACGACGCACCACTCGTGCTATAACACGAGTATTATACTAGTATATATATATATATATATATATATATATATATATAAAAGTATGTCTAGATCAAATGATGTGAATTTATCTATAAATAAATATATTTTTAGACTATAAATTATAATACAAAAATTATGTTATATAATTTAAATATATATCAAAAATATTTTTAAGTTATTTTTTTTCATTAATGTACAAGAATAATTAAAAAAAATTATTACGTAACATATCATTGACTAAGTATTTAAAAGTTATGGTCAATCTATTTTCATCTATACTTAAATGAGTTTGATGGTATGTGTAGAATTTATCAGTTCAACTTTCATCATCGTATTATGTTCAACTTCTTTTTGTTCTTGCGTCATTCTCCAACAAAAAAATCCAACACGGCACTGATTTTCTGACCATGCATCCCAAAACCTGCTTTCCTGCAACAGCGACCGCACATAATTCACCAGCAATCTGCAATAAGTATCTACCTATGCATATTTCAAACGCATACAAACCGACAAATAGTGACTAATCAAACTTGATTCAAAATGGATTCTAGATGCAATTCATTATTCATCATCGTCCACATATTCTTCACACAATTAATATTACCTTCTATAATAAAGCAACAGTACCAAATGTCAAAACAAACAAAAAAACACAATGCTAAAAGACAATGTTTCTTTTCCGATTGTCTCACTCATACGGTCACACTTCTTTACTCTCGAGATACCACTGTTGAAGGTTGGGTTTCAATTATTAATCAAATTGTTGTTCACGATGATGGTAATTTGAGGCGGAGAAATAAGGGTTCAAACAGAAAAAATTGGGAATTTTAGCATATCTATGATATTTTTAATTTAAAATAAGAATTACTATTAATATAATAATTAAAAATTGTCATGTCAATGCCATGTCAATAATGAAAATTAATTCTGATGTGAAATTTTAGAGATTTTATATATATATATATATATATATATATATATATATATATATATATATATATATATATATATCATTTTTTATAAAAAAAAGCTAATTAATATATGCTATATTTAAAAATATATATTTAAATAACTTAATTTTTTAACCTTTGGATCTTCGCTTCTTTGAATCAGTGAATTTTTTTTATGCAATAGAAAGTCGAATTTTGAGATGCAACCATCTGTTAAATTTTTTATTTTTTTTTACAAAGGAAAAATTATTAATTTAATAAATAAAAAATAAAAAAATTATTTTAAAAATTAATTAAATTTATATTTGTAAAATCAAACAAAATACATCTAATAAAAATATATATCAAAGTTAATGCGATTGAGAAGATGTGATAAAATAAATATTGTGTTATATTATTTTAACAACTCTTTCTTATTTAGTTAATTATATTTTATTAACTCCTTTTTTTTCCGGATCTAATAAATAAAATATAATAATGATAAAAATAATAGAAATAAAAAAGTTTATATTAATAAAATCAAACAAAAAAAACATGATATTAATTGAACAAAAAAAATACATAAGAAAAGAAATACATCAAATTTAAATTAATGATGTTCACCTAAATGTTTGATTTTATTAGTATAATTTAATTTTTAAATATTATTATTTTTTATTTATTATACCCGAAGAAAAAATAAGAGGGAGTTGTTAAATGAAACATAATTAAGTTGTTGTCTTATTGCAAAATATGATGAGTTGTTAAAATAATATAGATTTATAGTTGGAAGTTATTCAAATAATATAGCACGTTATTTATTTTAGTATATTTATTCAATCATATTGACTTTAATGTATTTATTTTAGTACATATATTCAACCACATTGACGTTATTTATTTATTAATATAATTTTTTTAATTTTTTATTTATTAAATTAACAATTATTCCTTTGTAAAAAAAATAAAAAAAAAGTTAAAGGTAATAAATTGCATACAAGAAAATTATCCTTTAAATTGTCACATACGGAAATGCGATATCCTGATTTAGAGCATTTTAGTATATATTTTTCTGAGTATATGAGTTAGTTTAAAAATTATAGTACAAATATAATATGTCTTTTTATTAATTTTAAGTTCAAATTACAAGTAATTTTTTGATATATTATAAATATGATTTATGCAAGCACGGGTCCATGATCTAGTAGATTTAGATTAGTATAGATTTCTAAGATGCTCTTTTGTGTTCGAGGGGTACATCTATGCTAACGAAAATCGATCTTTTAGTTTTGAAGGTTGGTGACTTTAGTGTATTTTAAGAAAAAATTGACGATCATTAAAATAAATTAATATATAGGGTAAAATAGTATTTTCAATCTCTATAAAATTCAATATTTCAATTTTAATTTTGATAAAATAACAATACAATTTTTAGTATCTACAAAATTATTCAACAAACACTTTTAATCCTTGTTGAAACAAAACATGTTCAATTGTCATTCAATTTTAAAAATTATGAATGGTTTCTTTTTAAGTATTTAGAATATTTCAAAAAGTTTTTCCATAAAAAATTATAACTTTTTAACTTACAACGAATTAAATATAATTTTTACAAATATAAAAAATCCAAGGATAAAAATAACGAAATATAAATCTAGACATCTAATTTTGAGTTTAATTATTATTGAGTAATTTTTTATAATATTTTAAATATATATGAAAAAATTCATTTAAAAATATATATTGATTTAATAGTAGGAACTAAAATTATATGCATGATGATAATTTTGCAGGGAAAGATTCATTCTAAAATATATATTAATTTGACATGGACTAAAATCAAAAAGTTAAAATTATATTTTTATTTTATATGGATCAAAATCAAAAGTTTGAATTATATTTTTATTTTATATGATCAAAATTAAAAGATTAAAATTTTATAAAAATTAAAAATATATTTAAACCCAAATTATTTGAAGGAAACAGAAAATTTAATTAAGAAAAAGACAAACAGTTACCAAAAATGGTGATTGATGTCTATTGAATATTCCATAGGACTACAACGAGTATCTTTCTCTCATTCTGTGCCAAATATGGCGTCAATTACAACCGCCGTTAGAGTTAATGATTTTCCGGACTCAATTCTGTCTCACATTCTCTCTTTTCTTCCATCCAACCAAACACGCCGCAACCACAACCATCTTCTCAACGGGATGGAAACCATTGTTGCACTCACTCCTTACTCTCGACATCGCGACGACGAAACCATCAAAGACTTCAACTCCGATGAATTTTGTTTGTAAGGCAAATATTTTGAATGTAGAACAGGTATGGGTATCATCATATATAAAGTTCTAATATAAATGTTTAGATAAATTATGGTTTCACATTACTTCCTCCATTCCAAATCTTTGGTAGTTTTGGAATTTGAAATTTTGTTTTAGTTCAATGAGTGTTTTAGTAATTCAACGTATAATTGAGATATCTGAAGCATGAGTGTTTGTAAAATGGTGAAATTTGTTGATAGTATTGTGAGAGTTTGATGGATATTTATTGCAAATGGGGGAAGGATCCACTCGTTGTTCCAGAATGCCTTTCATCACAGCTCAAAACATGTTGCATTAGAGATTACATGACACTAAATGTGTGTTCGAATTTGCAAAATATACTATGCAACATTCAAAAGCACTAGAGACCATGGTAATTAAGAGTATCTCCCTTCCAAAGTACGAATTGTTAATGAAATTCTCTTCATGCACAAGGGGCTCTGCTACATGTAAACTTTTAATTGATTGATGATGACGGGTACGTCGGTGTAGTGGTTTTTCATGAAAGAAATATTTTGGGAGTAATTGCTCACAGTCCATGTAATGGAAGTTCTCCTTTTTATTCTATTGTGTGGTGTAATCTGGTTGTTGATTCTACCAATACTAGTAAAATGCACAACAATGATATATTTTGAGTTTGTGTGTTTTGGATCTTTAGTGTATCAAATAATCAAAATATTAACATTTGATGTATCTGTAGCATTGTTCAATACCATTAGATTGAAGAGCTTGATCATTGAAACAGTTTTTCTTGCGAATAAGATTTTAAGTTTAATTCATAGACTTCTATATGTAGGCATGAAATATTGATGCAGATTACAGTTTCTGTTTATCAACACTATCTGGATTTTAATGACTTATCACTGATGCAATGAGACTGATAAGGGGATAAAGGAGTGTGTTTGTAAAATTTACTTGACAACTTCCTTTGTTGTATACCTTACTTTGTTTCAGGAGTGGATGATTTTGTGTTTGTTTAGTGCTTATTAGTATTATGCATCATTGGTTCCTATCAGCATTTTATAAAATGGCCAATCTTTTTAAAATCTGTTGTGCACTTTATGCCAAAAGGCTTTCTTGAAACTATTCAATTGGATGATATGCTATGGCTTTTTAAATTCTTTTACTGTTAAAGGCTTCATGGACTGTTGTTCGTTTGTTTCCATTTGTTTGCAATTTGATTTGGAGGTTGGCTGGTAGCTGTAGTTTTCGATTTGTTCTGACTATCTAATGTCAATGCTTTTCAACTGTTACTTACATGCCATACAAAGAATATCAAGTTCCTGTAATAGGCTATGTAACACGACACTTCTGATCGAAGACGTTTCCCAGTGTTTGGTACATGTTGGTATCTGACATTGACACATTGATTACATTCAATTAATTCATTTTCACAAATTATAATCGGCGTCAAGGTATCAGTGTCAGTGTCATGTCTGGTGTCTATGTCACTATCCATGTTCCATATGTCATAAGTATGTTAAGTGGTGGGAAGCTATAATGCTTTCATTGGGAATTTTGTATCTTAGCTGATTAATGGTTGTATATCTGCTGACTAATAGAAAGCTTTGAAAAAATTAAATTGAAAAAATATAACAGAATTGGAGACATTGACAACTCAGCCTTAAAACTAAAATGGCAAAAATATGAAATAAATATATAGGTAAACTCTTAGGACTGAAGTGGTATAAATTAAAGACTATAAATATAGTAGATGCATAGATTCTTCATTCTATTGGTTTGATTTATTTAAGGCCTTGAGAGGCTCTTTAACCTAGGAGATCCTTGCTGATTATTACTGAGCTTTCTCTTGCATGGTGAATAGCAATCAGAGTTCATATCCCAATTCCCTCCTACTATTCTTGTTTTTGGTGTGCTTGTTGATCTTACTTTTGCTTGAGTAGATTTTGTTGCAGCCATGTATGTTGGAATTGCAGGTGAGCTTGGAAATGAGTGATCTTCTCTCTCTGAATTCTGTCTCCATTGTGAAAAAGAATTTCTTAAAGATAGTATAGGAGACTCTAATCCTTCAACTTCATTTTGTCTCTGAATATGTCTAAGTTTTACTTGTCTTCTTCCATAATCTTCCACACCTCTACAATGTGACGTAAACTCCGAGTCTAAATCTTCAAGTTCTTTACTCTTAGAATGTTGGGTGTCTACCCATTGCTCCATCCAATATCTCCATCTTCCATTTATTTTGTTTCTTTCTGGTTCAGCTGATTTCTATGAGGATTTTATCAGTTAGTATGAGAAGCTTAATGAGTGGAAATTACTAAGATAAAACTGGGTTTAAGAGCTTACTCTATGGTTGTATGAGTATTCTTTTACTCTTTCTCTCCTAAGAGATGCTTCTTTCTTGCTTATGCTAGAGGAATCTACCTCTTTCTTCAATAAAAGGCTGTCATCCCACCTTCTCTCACTGTTTGAGTCCATCTGAAAAATATGAAAACTATGTTTCAATTTCTAACTATACAAGGGATCGAGGTGTTTAGGTAAGATCAGGATCTGCAATCTGGGCCACAACATCAAAGATTTTGATGTCTCTGTGGTTGCAATCGACCATTATTGAGGCCACATAAGCCGCAATTCTCCGCAATATCATGAATTGCAATGCGGCTGCTACCTCAGATTTAAAACCAACCTTGCAAGCAATGTTGTTAAATTACGGTCATGGCGCCACCATACTGCCATGGCATGGCGGATTTTTGGAAAATCGCCATAGGCAATTTGTGAAGAAATGCCTGCCATGGCGGCGCCATAGGCCGCAATGGCGTGTTTGTATGGCAGATTTTTTGCCTTCCACCATCCGCCTTCGACAACACTGCTTGCAAGGGATGATAGGTACTGAAAAGTTGATTTAAGACCATTTTTTAGTTATAATTTTTGCTTATATTACATCAACTTTTCAGATACTATTTTTGTTTATATTTCATTCTAGAGTAAGTAATAAATAGTCGATATATAAACTTAAAGTAATAAAAAGGGGATTATGGTTTTGGCAGTTGATCTTTGTTTTATCAATGTGATGAGAAGTATGAACTAATGATCTACTATAACTTGTTACTCTCACCCTTATGATCTTGTCTGTTGAACCTTGCATTTCTTCATATTCACCACAATCCCACCTTCCTTCAACCATTTGGAGTTTCCTTGCAATGACTTGTGACTGAATACTCACAATGGACTGCAAGCACTTCAGAGTACTCATAGCTTGCCGTCTTACAGCTCTTCCGCGAATGATAGCTTGAAGCTTCACTATTCCCTTCAATGCTCTCAAAGCTTTCCTTGCCTACAATAGCTCACTAATCAGTGAATAAGAGCAGTTGATGTGTAAGAATATATTAAGGTGACTTCAGTTTCTTATTCTAATCTACTTAAATCTGCTAGATTGGCATATAAAAATGTAGTGTCTGTTCCTAACTTATTATACTTTGGAAAATCACTAATTGGTGAAATAATTCTAGTAAGTTAGTCATTGCATACTTTCTAACAAATCTCAGCTCCTGAAACATATTTTACCAGTTTCTGTATCCTTAAATGTATTGTTTTTCTCATTGATGTCAATTGTGGATCGCGGAAAATAGCAATTTGTTCAAATTCCACTATGCTATAGTGCTATAAAGCTGCAATGACGGCTATTTGAGATCACTTTATACTAAATAGCGTATCACGGAGCAATCTCGATTTGTTCGATTTCCATTAATCTAATAAAGTGAAAGGTAAAAGAGCTTGTACAAAACTCACAAGGTAACCTCTAAATGTTGTTTGAATTTTGATGGCTGACGATTCTTCAATCTTCCTATGGCACTTGTGTGTGGATTTAGAAGCATCATACTTAGTTTTAGCTTCTTCTGGTTTTCCATTACAATGATGAGTAGATTGGACCCTAACAACCTCAACTGCAACTTGAGCAGCAGTAAGAGCAGCTTCAGCTGATGCAATAGCAACTGTTAAAGCCTGCTTGTTGTGTTCTTCTTCAGCTTCACATAATCTTCTTTCTGTTAATGATGGTGGTGCTTCAATTGAAGGAAAACTCTTAGTCTTTAGCTTCCCAAATACCCATTTCCTTCTTTTCTCCTTCTGAAAACAGGTTTGTGTCTCATCAACACCACAATTTTACTTAAAAAATTAGTCAAATAATCATAATATTTACCTTCTCTTGTGTGGAATGTTTATCCCTTGTAAAGAGCTTTTTTACCATGCTAAACCAACCCTTCTTGGCCATTTAACAATATCACATGGACCAACTTCAGTTTCTCTAATGTGGAAATTTTTTCATAAGTGTCCTCTCTTTAGTAGCATAAATATAGATAGATGCAACTTACAATTTGGTTTGCTAATAGACATTTAACTGATTTAAGTAATGGTTTGATGCACACCTAAACATTTGACTTGTCTGAAAAAGGAGGTACAATTTGCAGAACTTGTCATTGAAATTGCTTCTTAGAGGAACAAGTAGTCATTGCAAAGACCAAAAACATGCACGTTATCAGAACTTTACTCTTAAACAGTAATTTTAATATTAGTGCACAAAAATCATGGTTGATGAAGAAAAAAATTGATGCATGTGATGTAGATAGAGTGAGATCCAACATCTAAAGTTGAGATTTTGGACCTACCACTCAAGCTTACTCGTGCTGTTTAATCAGCTGAAAAACGGTGTGGTTATAGGAAAAATTGGGTTGTCAAGTCGATTTAAAAACATCTTTATTTTTTATTTTTTATTTTAGTTTCTATTTTTCCTGACCTAGTTAATTTTTCCTCGTCCATTAGCATATTTCTCGTCGCAACCCAATAAATTTTGAGTTTTACTACTTCGATAATTATTGTTGGATTACGATAAATTTATTAGTATATTAATTTAAAGATATTTTTATTTTATTTTGATGAGACCAATTCAACTAAAAATCAATACATTCAATTTATTTTATTTTTTAATGTTATCGACGCATTTGACTCTTCTAAAGTGAGCAATTCACTTTATAATATAAAGTGAATAATATAAATCATTGATGATTAAATAAATAGTTGATATTATGTGTACATACATCACCAATCATTGGTGGTTATAATAAAAACTATTGATTCATTTATTTTATTAATGTCTTACTTTGGAAGAACCCGATGTGTTATTAATGGGTCAATTTGTTAATCCGTCACTGAGCAGACACAGTAAGAGTTTCAATCCACCTACTTAAGTTGACCTGTCTCATCACTACCTTGTTTTAGACGGGTTGATGGCATGCGGACCAAAACAAAGAAGATTGACCCGTCATGCATCATTGGTTCTAAGATGATTAGCAACCCATGGTATGAAATTCCCATAACCTCTTTAAAAAGAACAAGAATCATAGTTATAGTTAAGAGAATTAGGTGCTTTGAAAAAAGCATAGTAATGATGTCAATTAAATCAGATGGGTTAACTTTGAAATCAGCAAAACATTCTTTATTGTAGTATTTGATACCCAAGAATGTGGAACTTTGGATAGATTTCACAATGTGCACAAATATCAAGATAATTTCAATAATCACAAACGTTCATAATTTACATCTTCATCCCCATGCATGATGAGCTTTCTCTTTTCATAGTGTGGGCCTTCAGGACCATGTGTACTGCATACAATAGGAAAGAAACAGTCCCACTTTGTTTTCATTTTAAAAGACAAGGAATAATTAATGAACATTTCATGGATCCTACTCTTACATTTCTTTTCTTCTTTTTGTTTGGCAAAAATAGTAGATAGATAATAAATTAGTTAATAAAGGATGAGTTTACAATGAATAATAGATAAATTAATTAATTGATAAATAATTGATATTTTAATAGATTTAATTTGATATATTTTATAAAATTAATGATTGAGTTAATTAAAAAAATATAAATTGATATAAAAAATATATTTTAATTAATATTTTAAAATTTTTAATTAAGATAATAAAATAAATATAAAAGAAAAAATTATAAATAATAGACGTAAATGATACTTCAAGTAACTTATAAAAAAAACATTATAAATTTAAAAGAAAAAGAAAACTATTAACTAATTGAATGCTATAAATTATTTGCAATAAACTTGTTTTTTAAACTTGCTAAATTAGTATAATGTGAACCATGATTATTAATATTAGCATCTAATATTACATGCAACTTAATTCAATTAAAATTAAACTCGATCAATATAAATTGCCGTGAATATCTATTTTGGGCAACCGGAATCTAGATTCATTCTGATGAATTGCAATTCTCTGTAAAAAAAAAAAAATTATAATCATCTCTTAATATATTTTCTCTTTGCATTTGCTTCTATTCTAAATTTGTTTTGCCCGCATTCATCCCTAAAATTCAAATTACCTCATTGTCCCTAAACTTGGTGTAGTCAAGTGCTCCTTTTGCCAGCAGCTAGTCATGCAACTTTCCTTTTGTTATTTTTATGTATGACTTTTTGTTTAGGTTCATATATATATAAGATAGTGTATTCTAGGATTCCACATATAAACAGCTTCTTTCGTTTTAAAATATGTGTCGTACATGACTATTTCATACAATTTAAGAAAATAGGATAAGCAGAGAAAGAAAAAATAATTTTATCAAATTATCTTTATCGGTTGATTTTAGTAATCATAAATGCAAATTGAAAGGATAATAAATTAAGAGTGTTGTATATAATATTAATAAGATGGTAAAATTCGTAAAAATAAATTAAAATTCCACCAAAATAAAAAATTAATGACATTTATTTTGGGATAATTTTTCGTTGCAAATGCGATAATTATTATGAGATGAAAAAGTTAATATTTTTTCGTATGTTACCATCATATTTTTTATATAATAAGATTTAATTCATGATTTAAAAAGTATGTATTCTATTACACATGATAAAATAGGCAAAATATATATCTCCAGTAGTCCTTTAACTTAATTTCAAGTAATAATTTAGTCATTATCTTTTTTTTCTTCCCGATTTGATCATTTATTTAATTTTAAATAATGATTTAATCCTTTATGTATTAAGATGTCAATAATATTTTTTTTTACATAAACTTAGAAAATTAATCATCATCTTCAAACAAAACCCAAAAAATTTATCATCGTCTTCAAATAAAATTCATCATCGTCTTCAAATAAAATTCATCATCAATTTTAAGAAAATTTATAGATTTATCAAATCCATATCTCAAATATTCAAATAAAGTCATATTTTTGTATCTAACAACATCAAATTCTTTGATAAAAATATAAATTTTAATGAATATGATTACTAATTTTATGAGTATTGTTTGAAGATGATGATGAATTTTCTAGATTTCTGTAAAAAATAATAATAATATTATTGACATTTTAAGAAATAAATAATCAAATTATTATTTAAAATTAAATAATAAATTAAATCAAAAAATTAATAATAAATAATTATTATCTGAAATTAAATTAAAAAACAATATAAAATTGTATTTAACTATAAAATAAAATAAGATTCTAGAGTCAATCTTTGAGGGGAACCAACTTCGGTCACATAGATGAATAGATGTTAGCTCACTATCCTTCATCTCATTGTGGGCATGTTCCCATATGCATGTTGAGTCTCAAATGTATAAACCATCCTCCGTGAACTTTAATGTAACCATGAAATAAAGAATATATCAAATCAAAGATCATCAAGCTTTCATTTATGATGTTAGGATTGTCACCGACTTTTATTATCATATATGGAAATTGCCCTAAAATAAAAATATGTATTTAACTACTTCTTACACCCTTCACAAGTATGTAACATGCAAATGGATGTATTTGGATGGATATCCTCCCTCTATAAAAAAAAATTTTTTTTTTTAGTTTTTATCTATTTCTATAATAAATACAATACTCATATAAGAATTTATAAGACTCAATTTAACTAAAAAATATTGATATTATTAAACTGAATATTATGTATCGAATTTAAATTTAAAACTTTACATTTGTATGTAAATTTAACTATCATTTACTCTGTAAAAAATCATATGAGAGTAAGATCTTCAAATAAGAGATCTACATAGACAATTAAACAATTAAAGAACATGTCCTTATGACAACAATAACTTCAAATAAGAGCATTTTGCCATAAAGTAAGATCTTAAAAAAAAAACTTGAGAATTCATAATTCAATAGTTCTATTTCCTATTTGTCCAATAAGAGCATATAAGAACATCAAACGCATTGGTGTGTATGTTCAATTTTTATAACTATATTCACTCAAATTTACTTATTTTATTTAAAATCAAAATAAAAGCTATACAAAAATCACCGTTTATGATTAATATATGTTAGCTCAGTATATTAGTAGTGGCACTTATAAATGATGTGATTTGGAAGAATTAAAAAAAGACAAAGCTAGTGACTACAAATAGTGGCACTTTCAAATCCAACTTTCACAAGACGTACAGAAATATGTGACTAAGGAAAATAACATAAGCAATGACACGAGTCACACTTATGCTAGTGATGAATTAGTGTCAATACACTTTAGAAAACGGGGAACAAAGAAGCTATATTTTGAAATCCAATATATAAAATCTACAATATCCCTATTTCTAGAGACAAAATCACATTTACTCCAATATAAAATCAAATAATACAATCAGTTATTTGATGATAATTTATATCAAATTTCAGATTATTTAAATTATGTGAATGTAAAATGTAATTGAATCCAAGTTGTTTTCTATGCTGAGAGTAAAGATAACTTCACCCTTTCACTTTTTTAGCATCACCTCATCTATTTATCTCACACATTTAAAACAATATTTATTTATACTTAATACTCTTTGAAGGACACTGTACACTTGTTTTAGGAGATTCAAACACAATAAATAGTGTTGCTTTTATTAAATTATGAATTTAACTTTAATTGAAACATATTAACAACTTGTATCCTATTATTTGATTATAGTGAAAGATAAAAAAACATGCTTTTATTAAATTATCATTATCAAGTATTTTCGTATTTACCATTGTTATGATTGCAAAATAAAAAATATTACATTAAGAATGATAAACATCATATTAATTAAATGATACATCTGAAAATTATAATCAAAGTCACTTTAAAATAGGTAATAAAATGGAGAAACTAAAATGTAAGAAGTACAAATATATGGGAGGACCTATTTAAATTTTTTATCAAAGTTAGAAACAACTAAGGTAATCTATTTAAAAATTATTTCATATTAATATTTTTAAGGCACAATTGTTCATGCAGTTTCGTAACTTAATTTCAAATAATACTTTAGTCCTTTATTTTTTTTCTCCGATTTGGTCATTTATTTAATTTTATTATAAAAATTCAAAAATATAAAGAATGAAAATATGAGTTTATTTGAAGATTTGAGTTATGAATTTAATGAAATTTGTATTATATTGAAGATGATAATTAATTTTATGGATTTTGTTTGAAAATTTTGATGAATTTTTATTAAAAAAAAAGATAACATTGTTAACATTTTAAAATATAAAAGATCAAATTGATTACTTAAAATTAAATAAAGGATCAAATCCGAAAAAAGAAAGATAAAGGACTGAAGTGTTATTTGAAATTAAGTTAAGGAACCGCATGAATAATAAGACATTTTTTTAAAGATTTAACATTACATTTTAAAACAAAAAATTGACTTTATAATGAAATTAGATTTCAATTCTATTTTTTTTATAATATATTTAAATATATCAAAAACTAACATAAAATAATATGATTAAATTAATAAAAAGTTAATAAATTTATAATTTAACATAAAGGTCAAAATCTAATATTTCATACGGTCATTTTTACAAAAAAAAATGTGTCATTTTTACAAAAAAAAATGTGTTGAATCAACAAAAATTAATGTGTTCTAGTATATATTTTGAACCAGATACGTCAATTTGTATAGACCTAATAGTCTTTTATCAAAAGAACTAGAGAAAATATACAACAATATAATAATAATAATAATAATAATAATAGTAATAATAATAATAATAAAATATATATTTATCATATTTACTTAAGTAAATTAAGTTGGTAGGCCAAAAATAATTTTTATAACATATAATTTGGTCTTTTTGACTGAATCGCCTTCTAGAAAAGACTTAGTCTTAGCATAATTAAATACGTGTAGAGAAGTAGTGATTTTTCTACTTTGCAAAGGGCTTAAAGTGTGTTGAAGAATAAAACATTGAGGATTTTGTTACAAAGAGTGAAGACAGCTGTAAAAGGACCCAAAGATAGGAACTATCATAATGCATTCTCATCTCATCTCATCTTTTGATAAAGAATGAAGAGAGAGCCTTTGGTCGGCTATTTAAAAACAAAAAGCACACACTTCGTCTCAATATAGCTTACTTTTAAAATCACTTCACACTATCTCAATCTAAATAAATTAGTCGTTTAAATTATAAAGGTTATTAAATTAATATTTAAATTTTATAAATTAATAAATAAATACATTTTTTAAATAATAAAATAGTAATTAAAATTATTTATATTAAAATTTTTATTGTTAGAAATTATAATGTGATGGGTTAATTGAATATTTGAACTTTTTACATTGAACTTGTATGAATATCATCACAACTTTAACTAAACTTTTTATGAAATTTTAATTTTTCATGAACTAATTTGTATATAATTAGTCAATATATAATTATAATTACTCACAAATTAATTTTTGAGATGATTTAATTTTATCGGCAAATTTATTTCTGAGAAATGACACTTATGTGAGATTAACATAGATAAGTCACATATTCTATTTTTATTTCAGAAAAGAAATCACATATTCAATTGCAGTGTTACATCATAATAGCAAAAGATAAAAAGTTATTCAGAAATTATTTTAATTGATATTTTATAATATCATAGATATTTTCTAATTTACAAAATTTAAATATTTATTTAATTGACACTTACAATTTCAATCAATTTTTTTCGTATTCCACCTGTATCTAATCGGTGAATGAAAAAGCTTATAAAAAACTTTTTGTGACTAAACTATCGTAAAATTTATTACTCCCCCGATTTGTTTTTAATTGTTACATTAGTATAATTTTTTTTTTATTTACTTAGTTTTTTTTAAACTTCGATACAACATTAGTTATTGTCTTGGCAATAATATATTTAATTATTTATCACAGAGAAAGAAATAGATAAAATATTATAAAAGAAGAAAATTGATAAAATGAAATAATAAATAATTAAAGATATTATTAAAAAAAGACAAGTAATTCTATCAAAACTATCAAAATTTATTGATTGTTATGATATATATATATATATATATATATATATATATATATATATATATATATATATATATAAGAAGTTTTAAAACAATAATTCAAAAGGAACCAAGAAAGTACACAATAAGAAAAATATTAAACAAAGAGTTTATAATAACTAAGGAGTCATAAGGTGGTTTGAGAGAGTTGGAGTGACAATTAAAAGTTATGGGTTCAACTCCTCACTTTAACAAAACTAAATAACTACTATATTTGATTTTGAATATAAAAGAAAATTGAGTTACCAAAAATCGATGAATTTAATTTTGACCCACTTTCTATTATGTTTGAGGCCGAAAGGAGTAATTATTAACATTAACTTTTAAAAAAATTATAATAACTCAATACTAACGAAAAAAAAATATAGAAATACCCAATCATATTTTAATGATATCTAAATTCAGTCAAAATCTACATCTTATAATTCAATTATAATTGTTTTTGCACACATGATCAAAGACAAACAAGTCAATAGCTTTAGAATGAGATTCCACAATCTTTTTATCTATCCTAATATAGATTATCTTTTTAACTTCAAACTCAAGTTAACTATACATGGTCTTTCATTCACCCAAATTAACCATAACTCTAGTATTCTTTAAATGAGTGAAGATGATGCTAATAAAGATGAAAGCTACCTTTGTCTCTGATAAGACCATACCAATATTGGAAAACAAACGACGCCACACTAAAACGACGAACAACACAACAACACGCTCACACGACAAAATCACAGATAAAAAAATGAAAAAAAATAAATTTGTGTGGACACCATCTATTTAAATAAAAACATAAAAAAAAAAAAAAAAAATAACTTGGAGGAGTGATTCAAGACAAAAGAGTAGCCTTAAACCACCTCAATGATGGATAAAGAGGAAGCGAGGGTGTTTTGAAGGCTACCTACGAGTGAGCGACTAGGTTTAACTCGTCTATTATTTTAGATTATATAATATAATTGAAAATAATAGTAAAAAAATATTTATATTGTGGTTCATGATGTTGTGAGATACTACACCCTTTTTCTTATCTAATCCTAACTAGTGGAACAAGAAGTTTTTTTTTTTTTTTTTTTTTTTTTTTTTTTTTTTTTTTTTTTTTTTTTTTTTTTTTTTTTTTTTTTTTTTTTTTTTTTTTTTTTTTTTTTTTTTTTTTTTTTTTTTTTTTTTTTTTTTTTTTTTTTTTTTTTTTCTGATAAAAAGTGAAACAAGAAGTTATAGACGTTTATAATATACTCCCTTTGTGATGCGAGAAAAAAAAGGAAAAACAAGCATGAGTTAATGTAATATTCTTTATACACCTTTTTTTTCTTCTAAAAAACAATAATACTTATTCCTCCAAGATTCACAAGATCCATTATGTGCCTAAGCCATGGTTTAGAAGCACCAACAATCAAAGTAGAAATGGATACTCGTGGTTATTTGTTTGAAGTCATGAACGAGGATGAAAGAAAGAGGCTAAGAAAACCATGGAAAAATATCGCGATCATCAAATTGATGTGGAAAAATATTGGAGCAATTGTGGTCTAAGGCATGAAGCATTCAAATTATAGATGTCGAAAATGATTTTTTCTTTGTGAAGTTTTAAGTTGAAGACGAATACAAGTTTTCTCTTACAAATGGACCATGACTTTTCTTCAATTGTCCATTCTTTTAGATAATGTAATATAACTGAAAATCATAGTAAAAAAATTAATTATATTGTGGTTCAGTATGTTGTGGGATACTAGACCCTTTTGCTTACGCAATCCCAATTAGTAGAACAAGAATTAGTTTTTTCTTATAGAAAAATGAAGCAAGAGTTATAGACGTTTATAATATACTCCCTCTTTGATGCGAGAAAAAAAAGGAAAAACAAGCACAAGTTAATGTAACATTCTTCATAAATCTTTTCTTCTTTCTAAAAAACAATAGTACTCACTCCTCTCCACGATTCACAAGATCCTTTTTGTGCATAAATCACGGTTTAGTCCTTAGCTGACAGTTCCTCCCATAGATTTGTTGTGTCCCCCATCACTTCTCCTCTGTGAACCTTTGGTTAATCTTTTAAGGTTCAAATGAGCACCCACCACCAACAATTGATGCGATTTGGGAGAGTAAAGAGAAAGTTGATTGTTATGTAGGTTTTTTCACGCGATCAAAATTAAACCATCTAAAGGTAGAATGTTGGATGCAAGTCTTGCAAAAAAGCTAGATGACATATGCTCGAAAGGTAGGAAAACATACTTATGAGGATTCTGACGATGAGTTTGAGAAAGAGGATGATTATGAAGTCCAAAAGTTAGAAGCGCCAACGATCAAAGCAAGAGTGGATAATTGTAGTTATTCGTTTGTGGTCTTGACTGAGGCTGGAAGAACGAGGCTAAGAAGACCAGGAAAAAACATCATAGTCGTCAAATTGTTGTGGAAAAAGATTGGATCAATTATGGGCCAAGGCAGGGAGTATTCAAATTATTGATGTGGAAAATAATTTTTTTTCTTCGTGAAGTTTCAAGCTAAAGATGACTACGAGTTTGCCTTAATAGAAGGACAATAGCTTTTCTTCAATTCTCTATTTTTTTAGATAATGTAATATAATTCAAAATCATAGTAAAAAATATTTATATTGTGGTTCAACCTGTTATGGGATACTAGACTCTTTTGCTTATCCAACCCCAATTAGTGGAACAAGATTTTTCTTTTTGATTGATAGAAAAGTGGAGCAAGAGTTATACATGTTTATATTATACTCCCTCTTTGATTCGAAATAAAAAGGGAAAAACAAGAACCAGTTAATGTAACATTCTTTATTAAATCGTTTTTTTTTATCTTTCTAAAAAACAATAATACTAACTCCACTCCAAGAATCACACGATCCTTTGTGTGCCTAATCCATGATTTCGAACTTAGACGACTGTTCCTCCCATCAACTTGTTGTGTCTCCCCATCAGTTCACCTTTGTGAACCTTTAGTTAATCTTAAAGGGTTCAATTGAAGAATTTGCCACCAACAATAGATGCAATTTGGGAGAGTAAAGAGAAAGTTGACTATCATGTAGGTTCTTTCATGCAATCGAAATCAAACCCTCTGAGGGTAGAATATTGGATGCAAGTCTTGAAAGAAACATGACATATGCTCAAAAGGTAAGAAGACATACTCATGATGATTCTGACAATGAGTTTGAGGAAGACGATAATTATGAAGTCCAAAAGTCAAAAGCACAAATGAAAAAGTAAAATTGGACACTCATATTTTCGGTCTTGAATGAGGCTGAAAGAAAAAGGCTAAAAAGGTCATGGAAAAATATTGTAGTCGTCTATTTGTTGTGAAAAAATATTAGAGCAATTGTGGGCCAAGGCAGGAAGCATTCAAACTATTGATGTGGAAAATGATTTTTTGTGTGTGAAGTTTTAAGCCGAAGACTACTACGAGTTGACCGTTATAGAAGAACCATAGCTTTTCTCTTATTGTTTATTCTTTTAGATAATGTAATATGATAGGGAATCATAGTAAAAGAATATTTATATTGTAGTTCACGACGTTGTGGGATGCTTGACCCTTTTACTTATCCAACCTTGTTGACAACACATTTTAACACTTCAACAAATGAATCTAACGATAAATCTAAGACTCGAATTAGATCCTTGAAGGATTCTAAGTTGATAGGTTTATTGATCAAAGTTTCAATTTATGGATAGTAATATGTAAATAATAAAGAATACATGCAAAAGTATAAACTAAACAAGTAAATGAAACAAAGTGTAGAAATAACTAAGTACAAGATAAAGTAAAAGTCATGTATTTACCGATTGAATATTAGAATATACATTATTCCAATTGCTAAACAGACTTGATAATCCTATGATGGTGGATGTCATGCATTTATTGATGAATATAAACCCCTTAAAATAGAAACTTTGTCCTCTATTTATAAGCAAAGAAAATGGACTTGTCCCTATGCAAGTATGACATATGTCTCAATTATATTTGCAAACTTGAAACCTCCACTACAATTTTTCTAACTTCCTATTGTAGCAATTCATCTTATTCTCGAACTCGAGCATCTTGTTTCTTTTCAAATATATTTATGACCAGTTCTAGATTTTTCTTTTCTAATCTTCATTCAATATCTTGCTTGTAGGCTCGAAGTGTCTTACGTATCAAAGAGTTCCATTAGAGTGTTAAAATTTGATTTTTTTTTTTAGTATAACAAATGCTCCCAAAAATGTTAATTGTCAAAATCATCTGACATTGATATTTTTTGACTTTGATATGATAAAATTCAAGGTATTTTCTAGTGAGTGGGAGATAAACGTTAATTGGTTTTTTTTAAAAAATATAACATTTCATTAAACTTTATGATTGCAATACACTTGTCCTATTAACTACTCCTTGACATGCTATGGCGTGTCAGGCCTCAATTATTGGACATAATTTTCCTATTAACTCTCCTTCTCTCCACGTCAACATATTAGATAATTATGTCAGATACTTTTCAGTTGCTAATTTTAAATGAAATATAATTTCATAATTCACTTCTTTCTATTTCTCTTTTCTCTTTGTCTTTTACCTTTGAACACATCAAATTTTAACTTCAAATCAATTGCAATTTAAAATATGCAAATGTCCTCTACATCACACAATTGAACCTCTATTCCTCCCACAACTTCTTATACTACTAAACCTATATTGGGAGGATAAAACCGATGTGCTCTTGAGCTTGAAGAAGACGAAACTAAGAAGGCTATTTGGAGAGATTAGGTACTTATTCCATTCTCTTTAACCCATCAAAAGTATTGCACTTTTAAGGCCTCTTCATCCCAGAAATCATCGTCAGCATGTTCTTTTTTTTTTCTTCCCGCAATGTGCTTCTTAAAAACCATTGGCATTTACAAGTCAAGTAAAACCTAAGTTTTTGAAATCGGTTGCCAATGCATTTAGATCAATGTTTGGCAGCTTTAATCCACCTAAATCTAACATGAAAAAACTCGATAGGAAAACTATTTTTAATGGTACCATAGGTTTTTTTTTGTTTGCTAATAGGATGAGAATCTTGAGAGTCCTTTAAAAAGTAAATCTCAAAGTCAAAGAGAAAAAGAATCTTTTAATTGATGATAACATGCATATCGACACTATCATTTAGATGCTTGCAACATAAGGGCCTTCAAATGTACAACCGGTTGATCTCACTGAGTTATCTTTTTACGCTTTTTGAATTGTTTAGGTTACTTGCACATTCTTCTATCTAACTAAAACTTTTTGAATTTTAGAAAGATGTGGCTATTGAAATTGAACCATACACTCATCCTATTGCAACTCTGAAGTCACCCTAACAAGTGTCTAAAAATGAAGCACCAGGCCAAAGGGATGTTAACCCTAATACTTCAAGTACCTCACCTAAAGATGTCATTTATTTCAAGAGAAAGAGTAAGCTCTGATGCTACTTCTCCTTCGAAGAAGTCAAAGAAGAGGAAGAATAAAATGAAGAAGGTCTAGATGTCGAAGGTGAAGTATCCTCGAAGAAATCTTCCGATGTCGCTAACATTGAGCATGTTGTGAAGTTAGATGATGTTTAACTTCCCTCGACGATGGTAGGTGGTTCAACCAGTGTAGGTTTCAATGTTAGAAATAATGGCCTCTATTAGTTAAAAATATGAGAACTATGAAACAAATTATCAAAGATCGGTAGCGAAATATATTCAGGAACAAAGATTCACACAGTTGCAAATATTATCAATATATGAGAATAGAAACAATGCTTAATTCAGAATGTTAATCAAGACATAAAATCACTTATACAAACATTCAAGAATACGCATTTATGTAATATCAAAATAAAGAGAAAGGATAAGAAACAAGTGCACCAAGATTTATACTGGTTCAGCTTTCAGTTTGATAGCCTACATCAAATCCTGAAATCCAACCAGATTTTAGCCTTTCCAATAAAATGATTTGAGAACGTTTTACAGATTGTCCATCTCACACAAGGCCTATCTATCCAACTCACTCACTTCTATTTCTATACCACCTGATCCTTGGAGTTAATCGCCAAACTCTCACAAGATCCAGGTGAAACTTCTTCTTGGTGATCTCACACCAACAAAGAGAGCCACCAGTTTCCTTACTGGATTTCTAGAACTTCAATTACAAAAAATTGTCTTTCACAAAGAATTAAAGAGTATCAACAACTTTGACTCAATCACAATATAGGATCTCACACAAAAGTATTTAGCCAATGAATATTTTTGTGTTGTAAAAACTTTTCTCTCAGAGTGTTTTTCAAAGTTATTCAAAAGTTATTCAAATGTTATCCAAAAGTTATTTTTAAGAGTGATTGCATCTGCTTATATATATTCAGAAAAACATCAGGACAATCGATTGCTCAATCAATTTTATAAAGGTTTAAAGCTAGCTTAATCGATTGCCCAATCGACTTTCGCATGTCTTGTTTTTCTTGAATCTTGAACATATAAGCATGAATCGATTTGCCAATCGATTCTTTTAATACATAAATCAGAACTGATACTATGATTGTATCAGAATCGAATGAGTAATCGATTATAGGTGTTTTGTTCAAACAATGAGATCAAAACAATTGATTGCTCTATCGACTTCATAATCACAGTCATAATCGATTTGGCAATGAGTTGAATTCTTTCTGTAACTTAACCATTTAGCTTCAATCGATTCGTCAATCGATTGTGCTGATCAGAGTGACTCAGACTTTTACGTCAATCGATTTTCCAATCGATTGTGCTGATCATAGTGACTCAGACATTTACGTCAATCGATTTGCCAATCGATTGTGCTTGTTACAGAACCTCAGCTATTTTGTCAAAATCAATGTGCCAATCGATTTATTCAAAGTGGTTATGATAAATGATTAACTGCAATAGATTGCCTAATCGATTGCCACAAACTTGTAGTTTAAGAAATCTAATTCAATTGATGTCCCAATCGATTTGTTGGATCACAGAACTTATTCCTGATAAAAAAAACTTTGTCCCAATCGATTTACCAATCGATTGATGCAGTAAATGGTTGGTTCTGTGATTTGCAAATTCGATTGCTCAATTGATGTCCCAATCGATTGTCCAATTGATTGGATTAAGCCCAGAACTCAGGTTTCACTAAAAACCTTTAACTAATCGATTGCCCAATCGATTTACGTAGTGAAAACTCTTGTTCTGAGTCAGACAATCGATTGCCCAATTGATTCATCAATTGACTTATTAGTTGATTGATTTATTTTCATTGGCAAAGACTTAGGTATGAGACCACATTGATTAGTCTACTAAACTAATTACTATGACAACTAATTACACTACACATATTTGCATCTTTCTCAAGCATATCCTCCAACTTTGGTTGATTCCTTGGGTTGCAAGCTTTTGTTCCAAGTGTGTGGTGTCTGCTTGTTTGCCTGCAATGTTTCTCCATTCAAATCATTAGATCAATCAAATACTTCATATGTACTGTATGTTTGGGAACTAAATCAAAAACATGATCAGGGAAGCTCATGACTTACAAACTCCCCCTTTTTGATTTAATGACAAACACACAGTTTTAACCTTGAGATTATTTTAAAATCTCCCCCTGAGTTTGGGAGTGTATGATACATTTCAACAACATAAGTATAACATGTTATCAAAGTACAAACAGGGTACATTATTATGTATCAGAATGCATTGTATTAGATATCACAAGTTAGCATTGTATCAGATATCACAAGTTAGCATTCAAATAGGGCAATATCACATCAGAGCTAATATTACATCAGTAATATCATATCAGAGCATTATGATATCAGAGCATATCAGATCATATATCAGAGCATTACATGATCAAAAAATATAAGTTCAATTTGATACCAATCATGTAATATCATAAGTTAAACCAATCTCCCCCTTTTGTCATTGAATACAAAAAGAAATTACAAGAGAGAGTGTTTAAACAAAAGAAATAAGATATATACACACAAAAATTTACAAAACAACATATCAAAACAATACTAGAACATGACAAATCAACAAAGAAACCAAAACCTAGTCAACTAATCTAGGGTTGTTCCTCATTATTATCAGCGGGAGAAGTAGAGACTGTTGTATTAACCTCAGCAAGTGTTTCCTCTCCATGAGGTTCAGAGCTATCTAGGTTGGGTGGATTTGGATCTTCTGTTGCTTGTCGGCCTATATCTGCAATATCTTCAAATGACATCTTAAGGTCTAGATGTTCTTGTATTGCAGCCACATCCTAAGCGGCGGAATCAAGCGATGACTAGAGAGTCTTGAGAGATGCTTCTACTCTTGCGTTATGAGCAGCTTGAATCTCCATGAATTCCAGCAGCTTCGTTAAGACCACAGAATGTGCTTCGACTGGCTCAGCTTGCTCTGAAGTTGGCTGCGCTTGTTCAGTAGTCGGCTGAGCTTTAGTCCATATGCCATTTATGCGCTTCAGTTGCATTTGGTTAACTATGGATTCACCAAATGTGAGAGTGGTTTTGACAGATTCTTCATTGGCCACAGAGACCTTGAAATGCCTCAGAATCTTCGTAACCAGCTGGGGGTAGGGGAGCAGGAGCTTGCCTTGTGCTGATTCAACCATATTCAACAACACAATCCAAGCCCAGCTCATCCTGAGCTCCTTGTACAGTCCCCAAAGCAGGATGATATCCAGCCTCTGTACAACAACGTGATTTCCAGCGCGAGGTACTAACGTTCGTGTTAGCACATACATTAGCATACGGTGATGAACCTTCATCTGACCCGTTGGAAGGGAAACCTTCTCAACAAAACCTTCGATCATCAGGTCCTGTATGGCCGTATGCTTGTCCACTGATGATTCCCATGCTTCATCATCAGAGGCAGCTTCTGTTCTTACATCACTGGTTTCACCATAGAATGGTAAACCAGTCAGCTTAGAGAAATCTTCAAACGTTATTGAGATTCTCTTGCCCTTTACTTCAGCAGAAAATCCAGTTTTTGTGAGCTTGAAAGTAGAATAAAAAGCTCTAATTAATCTTGGATAAATTTCCAGAGAGCAAGAAAGGAAATCCACCAAACCATGAAATCTCAAGTGGTTTTGGAAGGTAAAACCATTTGAGTCGAAATATGTAAAATCCAGGGTCCTCGCCTCTTGGATTTTTCTTTTTGAGAAGGAAGAAGGAAAATCAATTTCTTCAACAGGTTTTCCTTTGGGAGGCTGAACCTTCTTTGGTTAAGGGGAAGTCTTCTTCTTCTTCTGGGTAGCTCCCTTCATAGCATCCCCCATAAGTTTCTCAGTTGGAGGAGCTTTCCTCTTTTTAGTTGGTTCTTGAGAGATAGCAACAGCCTTCCCCTTGTTCTTAACTAATACCTTGTGAGTAGGTATTAAAACTCTTTTAGCTGGAGGTGAAGGAGGTTGAGGGGAGGGTGTTCTTCCACTTGATGTAGAAGATGAACCTAGGGAAACTGATGCAGATGAAGAAGATGGAGGTCTAGCAGTTTGTTTAACTCGTGCCATAGTATAGTTTGTAGATAGAAGATTGTTGAGATGATTGATTGAGAGGGATTAAGAAGCAGTAGAGGTTGAGTATTAGTGAGAAAACTGAGAGCTGAAGGTGAAAGTTGGTTGAGAAATCGATTTAGGGTTTATATAGAGCTGTTCAGAATCGATTTCCCAATCGATTTGATTTCACTTCTGGGTTTACCAAATCGATTGCCCAATCGATTAGGTTACCGTTGTTTGAAAAGTATCCGTTACACCCACTTCCAACGGCTATAATTTTTCTCAACGGACGTCTTGTAAATCGATTTCCAAATCGATTTCGTAATTGATCCTTCTTTACTAAATCGATGTCCAAATCGATTTCCTCATAAGTTCAGAAAACTTCAAATCTCAGCATCGATTTCCAAATCGATTCACATAAGTGTAGGTCCAAAACAAAGCTGATCCAATCGATTTCCCAATCGATGCTCGGGTTTGAGGTTTGAAAACTTCTCAAATTTGTGGATGTGTTAACCAAATAATCGATTATCCAATCGATTCTTTAAAAGATTTTCCAAATCTATAATCGAGTTCCCAATCCATTGAGTTGATGAAAACTTCAGCAATCTGACTTCTGAGATGTGATAAATCGATTATGAAATCGATTCCAGTGTTTGTGACATAGAGAAATAAAATACTAAGTACCAAAAATCGATTATCGTGTTTCCAATTTGACAATTTAAAACACTGTGCATCATAAATCGATTATACAATCGATTTTGTAATGCAGTTTTCCTATCTGGTTTTGGAACTAGAATCCACACTTTGTTTCTCTCAAACTGATTGAGCTCTTCTTGCATGGCAACTATCCAGTCATGGTCCATAAGAGCTTCCTTTATGTTTTTGG
>NC_021164.2:20387423-20388909 GCF_000331145.2 Cicer arietinum | reverse complement strand
TTCTAGTTGAAACTCCTTTTGAAATCTCTCCAATAATGTTGTCTATGGGAAGGTTTTTGATAAACTTCCATTCCTTAGGTAAATCACCTTCCCTAATAGGTTCTACACAATCAAGGTTGTTTGGAGGTACAGGTTCATTAGGTTCTATTGGTTCAGATTCTACAATATAATCCAAAGAATCACTAACTATAAGAGGAGTGTTGTTCAAGTTTTCAGCAAACAATTCATCAAACTTTACATGAACAGATTCCTCTATAGTTTTGGTTCTTTTATTGTAGATTCTATAAGCCTTACTAGACTGGGAATAACCTAGAAGGATACCCTCATCTGCCTTAGGATCAAACTTACCTAGATGTTATTTGCCATTGTTTAACACAAAGCACTTGCATCCAAAGACCCTAAAGTAAGAGATGTTTGGTTTTCTACCCTTGTATAACTCATATGGAGTTTTTCTAAGTATTGGCCTTATAAGGACTCTATTTACTACATGTGTGTCAGTGTTTATAGCATCAGCCCAGAAATACTTAGGAAGATTTGAGTCTTTAGTCATAGTTCTAGCTAGTTCCTTTAAAGACCTATTCTTCCTTTCTACTACTCCATTTTGCTGTGGAGTTCTAGGGGTTGAGTATATATGGTGAATTCCATTATGTTCACAGTAAGTATTAAAGGAATCATTCTGGAATTCTCCACCATGATCACTCTTGATGGAGATTATTTTCTGGTTCTTCTCATTTTGAACTAAATTTGCAAATCTTTTGAAAATAGAGAAGGCCTCACTCTTGTGAGTCAGAAAAAATGTCCAAGTATACCTAGAGTAATCATCTACTAACACATAACCATACAAGTTTTCTCCAAAACTTCTAACCTAAGATGGACCAAACAAGTCCATATGTATCAACTGTAAGACCCTATTGGTTTGAACTAAGTCTATAGGGGGAAAGAAGACTTATCTAGTTTACTCTTTTCACAGGAGTCACACAACCTATCCTTAGAGAATTTTCTATTTGGGAGTCCTAGTACTAACTGTTTACTAACTAGTTTGTTCAAGTGGTCCATATGAATATGAGCCACTCTCTTATGCCATAACCAGTTTTCATCAGCATTGGATAATAAGCAACAAATAGAACTAGCAGGCAAATCATTAAAATCAAGCATGTAAATGTTATTGATTATGTTACCTACTAACCTTATATCTTTATTCTCCTTGTGCTCAATTATACAAGACTGAGAAGTAAAACTTACTTGGAATCCCTTATCACAAAGTTGACTTATACTTATCAAGTTGTGCTTTAGATCCTTGACATACAGAACATCTTTGATCACTGTAGTCGATTCGTTTCCTATATCTCCAATTCCGAGTATCTTCCCTTTGTTATTGTCACCGTATTTAACAAATCCACCATCTTTTAAGTTCAGAGACAAGAACTTTGACTTGTCTCCAGTCATATGCTTGGAACATCCACTGTCTAGGTACCATGAATGAGTC
>NC_021164.2:20368315-20368882 GCF_000331145.2 Cicer arietinum | reverse complement strand
ACAAAGCACTTGCATCCAAAGACCCTAAAGTAAGAGATGTTTGGTTTTCTACCCTTGTATAACTCATAGGGAGTTTTTCTAAGTATTGGCCTTATTAGAACTCTATTAACTACATGTGTGGCTGTGTTTATAGCATCAGCCCAGAAATACTTAGGAAGATTTGAGTCTTTAATCATAGTTCTAGCTAGTTCCTCTAAAGACCTATTCTTCCTTTCTACAACTCCATTTTGTTGTGGAGTTCTAGGGGCTGAGTATATATGGTGAATTCCATTTTGTTCACAGTAGGTATTAAAGGAATCATTTTGGAATTCTCCACCATGATCACTCTTGATGGAGATTATTTTCTGGTTCTTCTCATTTTGAACTAAATTTGCAAATCTTTTGAAAATAGAGAAGGCCTCACTCTTGTGAGTCAGAAAAAATGTCCAAGTATACCTAGAGTAATCATCTACTAACACATAACCATACAAGTTTTCTCCAAAACTTCTAACCTAAGATGGACCAAACAAGTCCATATGTATCAACTGTAAGACCCTATTGGATTGAACTAAGTCTATAGGAGGAAAG
>NC_021164.2:20367387-20368257 GCF_000331145.2 Cicer arietinum | reverse complement strand
AGGAGTCACACAACCTATCCTTAGAGAATTTTCTATTTGGGAGTCCTAGTACTAACTGTTTACTAACTAGTTTGTTCAAGTGGTCCATATGAATATGAGCCACTCTCTTATGCCATAACCAGTTTTCATCAGCATTGGATAATAAGCAACAAATAGAACTAGCAGGCAAATCATTAAAATCAAGCATGTAAATGTTATTGATTATGTTACCTACTAACCTTATATCTTTATTCTCCTTGTGCTCAATTATACAAGACTGAGAAGTAAAACTTACTTGGAATCCCTTATCACAAAGTTGACTTATACTTATCAAGTTGTGCTTTAGATCCTTGACATACATAACATCTTTAATCACTGTAGTTGATTCGTTTTCGATGTCTCCAATGCCGAGTATCTTCCCTTTGTTATTGTCACTATATTTAACAAATCCACCATCTTTTAAGTTCAGAGACAAGAACTTTGACTTGTCTCCAGTCATATGCTTGGAACATCCACTGTCTAGATACCATAAATGAGTCCTGGATGTCAAGCATATCTGCAAAAAGTAATTTAAGTTTTGGTTTTAGGTACCCAATTCAGATTGGGTTCTGGAGGGTTAGTTTCAAATACAGGTGTCTTTACTTTCCAAAACTGTTTCCATCCTCTGTTGGCCAGTTTTTTCAGTTTACAATTAAAAACCATATGACCCTTTTTACAGCAAAAGTGACATACAACAGCAGAGGATGAATTCTGATTTGGTTTAGTGAAGATATCATGCATATGCTTAGATCTAACAAACTTCTGATTCTTTTTAACATTCCTGTTTTGTCTATAGCCAAGTCCAAATTTAACATTTAGATTTCTTTGGTTTCCAAGAAGCATATCTAAATT
>NC_021164.2:20320748-20366395 GCF_000331145.2 Cicer arietinum | reverse complement strand
GATTAATTGCAATCGATTGCCACAAACTTGTAGTTTAAGAAATCTAATTCAATTGATGTCCCAATCGATTTGTTGGATCACAGAACTTATTCCTGATAAAAAAAAACTTTGTCCTAATTGATTTACCAATCGACTGATGCAGTAAATGGTTGGTTCTGTGATTTGCAAATTCGATTGCTCAATTGATGTCCCAATCGATTGTACAATTGATTGGATTAAGCCCAGAACTCAGGTTTCACTAAAAACCTTTAACTAATCGATTGTCCAATCGATTTACGTAGTGAAAACTCTTGTTCTGAGTCAGACAATCGATTGCCCAATTGATTCATCAATTGACTTATTAGTTGATTTATTTATTTTCATTGGCAAAGACTTAGGTATGAGACCATAGTGATTAGTCTACTAAACTAACTACTATGACAACTAATTACACTACACATATTTGCATCTTTCTCAAGCATATCCTCCAACTTTGGTTGATTCCTTGAGTTGCAAGAAGGCCTATCTATCCAACTCACTCACTTCTATTTCTATACCACCTGATCCTTGGAGTTAATCGCCAAACTCTCACAAGATCCAGGTGAAACTTCTTCTTGATGATCTCACACCAACAAAGAGAGCCACCGGTTTCCTTACTGGATTTCTAGAACTTCAATTACAAAAAATTGTCTTTCACAAAGAATTAAAGAGTATCAAGAACTTTGAATCAATCACAATATAGGATCTCACACAAAAGTAGTTAGCCAATGAATATTTTTGTGTTGTAAAAACTTTTCTCTCAGAGTGTTTTTCAAAGTTATTCAAAAGTTATTCAAGTGTTATCCAAAATTTATTTTTAAGAGTGATTGAATCTGCTTATATAAATTCAGAAAAACATCAGGACAATCGATTGCTCAATCGATTTTATAAAGGTTTAAAGCATAGTATATAATTTTAACTCTTCAATGTTTTTTAACTACCCAACTATTGGAAGGTGTCAAAGCTATGATTGAAATAATATAAGAAATGTCGAAGGCCACTAATGAATTAGGGGAGGATATAGACAGCAAAGTCAGAGCTGACCACTAATGAATTTGGTCTTCAGTCAGTTACACGAGCAAAGATTATAAATCAAAAAGAAAAACTTATCACTTACGCGCACAAGACCTTGAGTTGAAAAAATAGATCACTAAGCTCAAAAACAAGATCAAAGAGTTGGAGATTGAAAGAAAGATGATTGTTCCAAATCAATAATTGGCAAAGAAACATTTGTCCTAAGTATTATTGAAGGTAGTTGGCCAGGATCTAGACTTTTCAAGCTCGAAGGCCAAAGCGCAAAATGCAGGAATTCACTTGGCTTTTATGGAACAAAGACTTGTTGACTTGAACAATGTTTATTCTACCTTTAAACAAAATCCACCATTTTGACATCATTATTCTCTTTCTTTATGATGTGTTGTAATGTTATCGAATTTTCTTTGAATGCCTTATTTTATTAAGACAAATTGCTCATTTGGTATTCTTCAATTTCTTGATTCATTTGATGTTTATCTCATGGATGTTAGGTTTAAAGTATTTTAAAAATTTCCAATTGATTAACAAAGTTTTATGACCTAAATTTATTTATCAAATTAAATGAGTTATTTGAAAATACTTTTTCTATGACAAAATGAGCTTCCTATATGGAGACCACTTACCATAACCACGAGTTTTGGTGTCAATTGGCAAAATCATTTTCCACACTGTAACACCCCGATTTTCAAAGCGATGGTGTATTTTTTTTTTCAAAAGAAATTAAAATAAAACAAACAAATAAATGAGGTAATAACTTTGGATAAATAATTGAGTCATTATAATTTACAGCAGCGGAAAAATTTCTCAAAATACGAATCCAAAATATTTACACATCAAAAAGTGGTACATGTAACCCACCGAAAATAACATGTCAAGCTGACAATATTAGTAAAGCTACAATTTTCCAGTTCAAAATAACGTAATCCAGAAAAAGACATAAGTTCCCTCTGTGTCATCCAAATCTGATCATTCTTCAAAAAAAAAACTATAGCTATACACCCTGAGTGATCTCCACGCGCCCCGTGAGATCCTCCTAACATAGCTCCAGTCAAGCATTCCCATCTACATTCTCTTCCGTAGGGTACGAACCGGTAGGATCGTCCTGGCTCTCATCTGAGGGCAAAACCCAGATTTCCACAGTAGTTGTAAAGGGTCACCAACCGAAATTAACAATTAACACATAACATTTAAGTTTCTAAATGCACAAAATAACCTTTCAACTTAGCATGCACCTTAAAAGGATTTTCCATATGCTAAAAGTTCATATAATGCTTGCCAATTAAAAATGAAATCAAAATGAAGTTCTCAAATCATCAAGTAATACATAACTGACCAAAGCATTGATAAATCAATTGAGCAATCGATTATCTAACTCAAAATAAGGACTTCTACTGAGCCAATCGATTTGGTCAGTTCTGCTGAGTTCCTGCATGACCAAATCGATTTTGTCAGTTTTGTTGAGTTCCTGTGTTGCCAAATCGATTTCCAAATCGATTTTGTCAGTTTTGCTGAGTTCCTGTGTTGCCAAATCGATTTTCAAATTGATTTCTTAAATGGTTTTGAAAAACAGATCACAAAATCGATTGGTAAATCGATTTTGTCAATTTAAGCAGAGTCCCTGCAACTCATCAATTGATTGGGAAATCGATTTCCCTGCATATTCTTCCAAAAATACATAAACTAACTCAATCACCTTCATACACAATTCCACATCTTAACACTTAGCAATGATAACGCAATCGCTACAACATCATGAGTTTCGAAATAGTATTGCAATCAAACATGCTATCACCAAATTCCAAAACATAACACTTAACACTTATAACACAATTACTACAACATCATGGGTTTCGAAATGGTATTGCAATCAAACATGTTATCACCAAATTCCAAAACATACACTTAACACTTATAACACAATACTACAACATCATGGGTTTCGAAATGGTATTGCAATCACGGACAAACACCATTTACCAGGGTGTAGTCTTTCACGGACAAACACTTGTGCAGTCTCTCACGGACAAACACAATTTACCAGGGTGTAGTCTCTCACGGACAAACACCTGTGCAATCTCTCACGGACAAACACAATTTACAAGGGTGTAGTCTCTCACGGACAAACACCTGTGCAGTCTCTCACGGACAAACACAATTTACCAGGGTGTAGTCTCTCACGGACAAACACCTGTACAGTCTTTCGCGGACAAACACCATTTACCAGGGTGTAGTCTTTCACGGACTAACACATGTGCAGTCTCTCACGGGCAAACACAATTTACTAGGGTGTAGTCTCTCACGGACAAACACAATTTACCAGGGTGTAGTCTCTCACGGACAAACACCTGTACAGTCTTTCACGGACAAACACCATTTACCAGGGTGTAGTCTTTCACGGACAAACACTTGTGCAGTCTCTCTCGGGCAAACACAATTTACTAGGGTGTAGTCTCTCACGGACAAACACCTGTGCAGTCTCTCACGGACAAACACAATTTACCAAAACGTAAATCGTAAACGTACCACCTATCACGGGTCAGTACTGTTTACCGAGGTGTTCTTAATACTCTTTTAACTTAAACGATTTCCAAAACGAACATTAAGTAAACAAGACATTAAGAGATTCCCCATTCTTAATACTCATTTAACTGAAACGATTTTCCAAAACAAACATTAAGTAAACAGAAATATTAAGAGATTCCCCATTCTTAATACTCTTTTAACTTAAACGATTTTCCAAAACAAACATTAAGTAAACAAGACATTAAGAGATTCCCTATTCTTAATACTCATTTAACTTAAACGATTTTCAAATTCAACACAAAACAAACTCAGACATATTATCAAATTCAATCCACGATTCACACCAAAACACATCAATTCATTTCACCACAAAAACCAACCATACACATATCAAATTTCATAAGCATTGATTATTAACACGTCAAATACGAAGAACACAATCATCACAACATACCCCTCAAACACACCAAATCTCATTTCCTCAAAATCATACGATAACATTAAGTAAACAAGACATTAAGAGATTCCCCATTCTTAATACTCTTTTAACTTAAACGATTTTCCAAAACAAACATTAAGTAAACAAAAATATTAAGAGATTCCCCATTCTTAATACTCATTTAACTTAAACGATTTTCAAAACGAACATTAAGTAAACAAGACATTAAGAGATTCCCCATTCTTAATACTCATTTAACTTAAACGATTTTCAAAACAAACATTAAGTAAACAAGACATTAAGAGATTCCCCATTCTTAATACTCATTTAACTTAAACGATTTTCAAAACAAACATTAAGTAAACAAGACATTAAGAGATTCCCCATTCTTAATACTCATTTAACTTAAACGATTTTCAAAACAAACATTAAGTAAACAAGACATTAAGAGATTCCCCATTCTTAATACTCATTTAACTTAAACGATTTTCAAAACAAACATTAAGTAAACAAGACATTAAAAGATTCCCCATTCTTAATACTCATTTAACTTAAACGATTTTCAAAACAAACATTAAGTAAACAAGACATTAAAAGATTCCCCATTCTTAATACTCATTTAACTTAAACGATTTTCAAAACAAACATTAAGTAAACAAGACATTAAAAGATTCCCCATTCTTAATACTCATTTAACTTAAACGATTTTCAAAACAAACATTAAGTAAACAAGACATTAAAAGATTCCCCATTCTTAATACTCATTTAACTTAAACGATTTTCAAAACAAACATTAAGTAAACAAGACATTAAAAGATTCCCCATTCTTAATACTCATTTAACTTAAACGATTTTCAAAACAAACATTAAGTAAACAAGACATTAAAAGATTCCCCATTCTTAATACTCATTTAACTTAAACGATTTTCAAAACAAACATTAAGTAAACAAGACATTAAAAGATTCCCCATTCTTAATACTCATTTAACTTAAACGATTTTCACAACAAACATTAAGTAAACAAGACATTAAAAGATTCCCCATTCTTAATACTCATTTAACTTAAACGATTTTCACAACAAACATTAAGTAAACAAGACATTAAAAGATTCCCCATTCTTAATACTCATTTAACTTAAACGATTTTCACAACAAACATTAAGTAAACAAGACATTAAGAGATTCCCCATTCTTAATACTCATTTAACTTAAACGATTTTCAAAACAAACATTAAGTAAACAAGACATTAAGAGATTCCCCATTCTTAATACTCATTTAACTTAAACGATTTTCAAAACAAACATTAAGTAAACAAGACATTAAGAGATTCCCCATTCTTAATACTCATTTAACTTAAACGATTTTCAAAACAAACATTAAGTAAACAAGACATTAAAAGATTCCCCATTCTTAATACTCATTTAACTTAAACGATTTTCAAAACAAACATTAAGTAAACAAGACATTAAAAGATTCCCCATTCTTAATACTCATTTAACTTAAACGATTTTCAAAACAAACATTAAGTAAACAAGACATTAAAAGATTCCCCATTCTTAATACTCATTTAACTTAAACGATTTTCACAACAAACATTAAGTAAACAAGACATTAAAAGATTCCCCATTCTTAATACTCATTTAACTTAAACGATTTTCACAACAAACATTAAGTAAACAAGACATTAAAAGATTCCCCATTCTTAATACTCATTTAACTTAAACGATTTTCACAACAAACATTAAGTAAACAAGACATTAAGAGATTCCCCATTCTTAATACTCATTTAACTTAAACGATTTTCAAAACAAACATTAAGTAAACAAGACATTAAGAGATTCCCCATTCTTAATACTCATTTAACTTAAACGATTTTCAAAACAAACATTAAGTAAACAAGACATTAAGAGATTCCCCATTCTTAATACTCATTTAACTTAAACGATTTTCAAAACAAACATTAAGTAAACAAGACATTAAAAGATTCCCCATTCTTAATACTCATTTAACTTAAACGATTTTCAAAACAAACATTAAGTAAACAAGACATTAAAAGATTCCCCATTCTTAATACTCATTTAACTTAAACGATTTTCAAAACAAACATTAAGTAAACAAGACATTAAAAGATTCCCCATTCTTAATACTCATTTAACTTAAACGATTTTCACAACAAACATTAAGTAAACAAGACATTAAAAGATTCCCCATTCTTAATACTCATTTAACTTAAACGATTTTCACAACAAACATTAAGTAAACAAGACATTAAAAGATTCCCCATTCTTAATACTCATTTAACTTAAACGATTTTCACAACAAACATTAAGTAAACAAGACATTAAGAGATTCCCCATTCTTAATACTCATTTAACTTAAACGATTTTCAAAACAAACATTAAGTAAACAAGACATTAAGAGATTCCCCATTCTTAATACTCATTTAACTTAAACGATTTTCAAAACAAACATTAAGTAAACAAGACATTAAGAGATTCCCCATTCTTAATACTCATTTAACTTAAACGATTTTCAAAACAAACATTAAGTAAACAAGACATTAAAAGATTCCCCATTCTTAATACTCATTTAACTTAAACGATTTTCAAAACAAACATTAAGTAAACAAGACATTAAAAGATTCCCCATTCTTAATACTCATTTAACTTAAACGATTTTCAAAACAAACATTAAGTAAACAAGACATTAAAAGATTCCCCATTCTTAATACTCATTTAACTTAAACGATTTTCACAACAAACATTAAGTAAACAAGACATTAAAAGATTCCCCATTCTTAATACTCATTTAACTTAAACGATTTTCACAACAAACATTAAGTAAACAAGACATTAAAAGATTCCCCATTCTTAATACTCATTTAACTTAAACGATTTTCACAACAAACATTAAGTAAACAAGACATTAAGAGATTCCCCATTCTTAATACTCATTTAACTTAAACGATTTTCAAAACAAACATTAAGTAAACAAGACATTAAGAGATTCCCCATTCTTAATACTCATTTAACTTAAACGATTTTCAAAACAAACATTAAGTAAACAAGACATTAAGAGATTCCCCATTCTTAATACTCATTTAACTTAAACGATTTTCAAAACAAACATTAAGTAAACAAGACATTAAAAGATTCCCCATTCTTAATACTCATTTAACTTAAACGATTTTCAAAACAAACATTAAGTAAACAAGACATTAAAAGATTCCCCATTCTTAATACTCATTTAACTTAAACGATTTTCAAAACAAACATTAAGTAAACAAGACATTAAAAGATTCCCCATTCTTAATACTCATTTAACTTAAACGATTTTCACAACAAACATTAAGTAAACAAGACATTAAAAGATTCCCCATTCTTAATACTCATTTAACTTAAACGATTTTCACAACAAACATTAAGTAAACAAGACATTAAAAGATTCCCCATTCTTAATACTCATTTAACTTAAACGATTTTCACAACAAACATTAAGTAAACAAGACATTAAGAGATTCCCCATTCTTAATACTCATTTAACTTAAACGATTTTCAAAACAAACATTAAGTAAACAAGACATTAAGAGATTCCCCATTCTTAATACTCATTTAACTTAAACGATTTTCAAAACAAACATTAAGTAAACAAGACATTAAGAGATTCCCCATTCTTAATACTCATTTAACTTAAACGATTTTCAAAACAAACATTAAGTAAACAAGACATTAAAAGATTCCCCATTCTTAATACTCATTTAACTTAAACGATTTTCAAAACAAACATTAAGTAAACAAGACATTAAAAGATTCCCCATTCTTAATACTCATTTAACTTAAACGATTTTCAAAACAAACATTAAGTAAACAAGACATTAAAAGATTCCCCATTCTTAATACTCATTTAACTTAAACGATTTTCACAACAAACATTAAGTAAACAAGACATTAAAAGATTCCCCATTCTTAATACTCATTTAACTTAAACGATTTTCACAACAAACATTAAGTAAACAAGACATTAAAAGATTCCCCATTCTTAATACTCATTTAACTTAAACGATTTTCACAACAAACATTAAGTAAACAAGACATTAAGAGATTCCCCATTCTTAATACTCATTTAACTTAAACGATTTTCAAAACAAACATTAAGTAAACAAGACATTAAGAGATTCCCCATTCTTAATACTCATTTAACTTAAACGATTTTCAAAACAAACATTAAGTAAACAAGACATTAAGAGATTCCCCATTCTTAATACTCATTTAACTTAAACGATTTTCAAAACAAACATTAAGTAAACAAGACATTAAAAGATTCCCCATTCTTAATACTCATTTAACTTAAACGATTTTCAAAACAAACATTAAGTAAACAAGACATTAAAAGATTCCCCATTCTTAATACTCATTTAACTTAAACGATTTTCAAAACAAACATTAAGTAAACAAGACATTAAAAGATTCCCCATTCTTAATACTCATTTAACTTAAACGATTTTCACAACAAACATTAAGTAAACAAGACATTAAAAGATTCCCCATTCTTAATACTCATTTAACTTAAACGATTTTCACAACAAACATTAAGTAAACAAGACATTAAAAGATTCCCCATTCTTAATACTCATTTAACTTAAACGATTTTCACAACAAACATTAAGTAAACAAGACATTAAGAGATTCCCCATTCTTAATACTCATTTAACTTAAACGATTTTCAAAACAAACATTAAGTAAACAAGACATTAAGAGATTCCCCATTCTTAATACTCATTTAACTTAAACGATTTTCAAAACAAACATTAAGTAAACAAGACATTAAGAGATTCCCCATTCTTAATACTCATTTAACTTAAACGATTTTCAAAACAAACATTAAGTAAACAAGACATTAAAAGATTCCCCATTCTTAATACTCATTTAACTTAAACGATTTTCAAAACAAACATTAAGTAAACAAGACATTAAAAGATTCCCCATTCTTAATACTCATTTAACTTAAACGATTTTCAAAACAAACATTAAGTAAACAAGACATTAAAAGATTCCCCATTCTTAATACTCATTTAACTTAAACGATTTTCACAACAAACATTAAGTAAACAAGACATTAAAAGATTCCCCATTCTTAATACTCATTTAACTTAAACGATTTTCACAACAAACATTAAGTAAACAAGACATTAAAAGATTCCCCATTCTTAATACTCATTTAACTTAAACGATTTTCACAACAAACATTAAGTAAACAAGACATTAAGAGATTCCCCATTCTTAATACTCATTTAACTTAAACGATTTTCAAAACAAACATTAAGTAAACAAGACATTAAGAGATTCCCCATTCTTAATACTCATTTAACTTAAACGATTTTCAAAACAAACATTAAGTAAACAAGACATTAAGAGATTCCCCATTCTTAATACTCATTTAACTTAAACGATTTTCAAAACAAACATTAAGTAAACAAGACATTAAAAGATTCCCCATTCTTAATACTCATTTAACTTAAACGATTTTCAAAACAAACATTAAGTAAACAAGACATTAAAAGATTCCCCATTCTTAATACTCATTTAACTTAAACGATTTTCAAAACAAACATTAAGTAAACAAGACATTAAAAGATTCCCCATTCTTAATACTCATTTAACTTAAACGATTTTCACAACAAACATTAAGTAAACAAGACATTAAAAGATTCCCCATTCTTAATACTCATTTAACTTAAACGATTTTCACAACAAACATTAAGTAAACAAGACATTAAAAGATTCCCCATTCTTAATACTCATTTAACTTAAACGATTTTCACAACAAACATTAAGTAAACAAGACATTAAGAGATTCCCCATTCTTAATACTCATTTAACTTAAACGATTTTCAAAACAAACATTAAGTAAACAAGACATTAAGAGATTCCCCATTCTTAATACTCATTTAACTTAAACGATTTTCAAAACAAACATTAAGTAAACAAGACATTAAGAGATTCCCCATTCTTAATACTCATTTAACTTAAACGATTTTCAAAACAAACATTAAGTAAACAAGACATTAAAAGATTCCCCATTCTTAATACTCATTTAACTTAAACGATTTTCAAAACAAACATTAAGTAAACAAGACATTAAAAGATTCCCCATTCTTAATACTCATTTAACTTAAACGATTTTCAAAACAAACATTAAGTAAACAAGACATTAAAAGATTCCCCATTCTTAATACTCATTTAACTTAAACGATTTTCACAACAAACATTAAGTAAACAAGACATTAAAAGATTCCCCATTCTTAATACTCATTTAACTTAAACGATTTTCACAACAAACATTAAGTAAACAAGACATTAAAAGATTCCCCATTCTTAATACTCATTTAACTTAAACGATTTTCACAACAAACATTAAGTAAACAAGACATTAAGAGATTCCCCATTCTTAATACTCATTTAACTTAAACGATTTTCAAAACAAACATTAAGTAAACAAGACATTAAGAGATTCCCCATTCTTAATACTCATTTAACTTAAACGATTTTCAAAACAAACATTAAGTAAACAAGACATTAAGAGATTCCCCATTCTTAATACTCATTTAACTTAAACGATTTTCAAAACAAACATTAAGTAAACAAGACATTAAAAGATTCCCCATTCTTAATACTCATTTAACTTAAACGATTTTCAAAACAAACATTAAGTAAACAAGACATTAAAAGATTCCCCATTCTTAATACTCATTTAACTTAAACGATTTTCAAAACAAACATTAAGTAAACAAGACATTAAAAGATTCCCCATTCTTAATACTCATTTAACTTAAACGATTTTCACAACAAACATTAAGTAAACAAGACATTAAAAGATTCCCCATTCTTAATACTCATTTAACTTAAACGATTTTCACAACAAACATTAAGTAAACAAGACATTAAAAGATTCCCCATTCTTAATACTCATTTAACTTAAACGATTTTCACAACAAACATTAAGTAAACAAGACATTAAGAGATTCCCCATTCTTAATACTCATTTAACTTAAACGATTTTCAAAACAAACATTAAGTAAACAAGACATTAAGAGATTCCCCATTCTTAATACTCATTTAACTTAAACGATTTTCAAAACAAACATTAAGTAAACAAGACATTAAGAGATTCCCCATTCTTAATACTCATTTAACTTAAACGATTTTCAAAACAAACATTAAGTAAACAAGACATTAAAAGATTCCCCATTCTTAATACTCATTTAACTTAAACGATTTTCAAAACAAACATTAAGTAAACAAGACATTAAAAGATTCCCCATTCTTAATACTCATTTAACTTAAACGATTTTCAAAACAAACATTAAGTAAACAAGACATTAAAAGATTCCCCATTCTTAATACTCATTTAACTTAAACGATTTTGGGAAGGTTTGTGTTTGACGGTTTTAAAATCCCTAACGCCGTTTTTCTTCGTTTTCGAATCAACGAGGAAAAGTGAAGTTAAGAAATCCTTCTCCTATCACCCACCAAGCCTTGAGTTTCTAATCTTGAAGAAAGGAAGCAAAGAAAATGAAAAATGGAGGAAGGAGGGAGAAAGGGGTCGCGCGTGAGGTAACAGAGGAAGGAGATGGAATTTTGTTTTTTCTTTCCTTTCTCTTTCTTTCCTTTCTTCCTTTTTCCTTCTTTCCTTTTTATATCCTTTTCTTTTCTTTTCCTTTTCTTTCCAAACAAATAGGTATATATATATATATATATATATATATGTATTTATATATATTAATTGCTTTTAACAAATATCTCCAAATATCTAGATATTTATTAAAATTACCATTTCACCCATAACGCATTAAATTCTTCGTAAAAGATTCACCGCAGTTAATTTAATTTATTCATCGACGAGTAATTCTAATTGGCATCAAAATATCTTTTTGATCATATAAACTCCAAAATATTAATACTTTGGCTAAAAAGCCTCCGAGCCAAAATTCAAATTACGCAAAAATACATAAAATGTACTTTAAAATTATGGGTCTTACACGTACTAAATCTCGCATGTGGAAGTTTTTGTTTTTTAACCTTTATGTCATAAAACCTATTCACTTTTTCCTTTTGTCGAATTATGTTGTTTAGGTCGAACACCATTTCTTCACTAAATTCATTTAATTGATCATACATCATATTCCAAGAGTCTTGTGTAGACATATGATTCTCCCTTTGAAATTTAATGTTTGCAAATTTGTTTCAAATGGGAACACTGCATCTTGCCCATAAATTAACTTGAAAGGAGTAGTTCCTTTATCCCATTTAGATGAATTTCTATATGCCCTAGTACCTGATTCAATGTCTCATGCGAGTTTTGAGGCTTTTTATTGATATGTTTTATTTAATTTTATCAAACTAATCAAAATTTTGTTGATTGATTCAAGTGTTGACCATTTGCTTGAGCATAATAGGGAGTTGATGCTAATAATTTAATATTTCCAGATTCAACATATCTCACCATTTTTCTATATACAAACATAATACCTATGTCTGTAGTTAGGGTTTGAGGAATTTTAGAGCAACAAACAATACAATCTTCAATAAAATCTATCATGTCCTTTTGTTAGACTTCGTTTAATAGAATTGCTACTACCCACTTTCAAGGAGGCTAGATATATCTAGCCAATAAAGTCTAAATTATCTACTAGTACGTGTTGGACACATGCATGCTTTTGACATTCTTCACATTCTTTAGCAAACTCAAAACAATCTTTGCACATAGTATGCCAAAACAATTTTTGTCTTTTCAAAACCCATTTCAATTTTTCCCTGTCTTGTGAGCTCCACAAATATCTTCATGTACTTCATCCAAAGCTATGCGTGCTTCATGTACCATTAGATAGTTGTATGTACAACTTATATCCAAGTATGGTGTAGAATAAAGTTTTGTTCTTCAATTCCTTATCACGATTCAAACCAGAATTTTTCAAATAATCAATATTATATTCATCCTCCAATCCCCATGTTCGATATCATCTACGTTCATAACCTCAAAATTACATTCAATGATAGCCCTTAGAACTTCTATGATCTTCTAAAGATGTTTTCTTATGATCTTATAACCAGATGCGGTTTAAGCCAATTCACTTGCTTGAAAGTTCTTAATTCGAGGGATATTTTCAAATATTGCTTTATCGAATTTCATCAATAATTGAACAAAATTTCATAATACTTTATCAAATTGGGACTTTCACATCATCTGCTTTGAATACTATTAGCAAATCAAGACCTGCAATTAGAGCTTCATGTTCTGCCTCATTATTAGAATATTTGGTAGATAACTTGAACATTAACTTAGTAGGATATCCCTTGGGAGATACGATCAATATTCCAATTATGCTACCTTTGTTGTAACAAGAACAATAAAATATAATTTTCATTTGGCTAAACCTATATAGTCTTGTTCAAGATTATAGTCATGAGTAGAATAATTAGCCAAAAAATATGCAACTACTTGGCCTTTCATTGCCTTCAAAGGAACATACATTAATGAAAATTTAGTTAAAGCTAAAGCATATTTACCAATTGGATTATGCAAAATAGTTTTGGACAACATGAGCTTCATTATGTCATAATGAGAAGTTCCAATGACCTCGAAAAGTTTTATATAGCATTTTAGTTGAGTACACGAATAATATAAAGTCAAACACAAATTCTCAATTGAAGTGTATCTAGTTTCAACACCAACTAGAGTCATACTTAAATATAAATGGCTCTCTCGTTGCCATTTGATTCTTGTTGAGCCAATAGAATATTCCATTCGTTTCGTTCGAAGAGGAAACATATACCTTCAGTGGTTTACCTTTTATTTCTTTGAATGCTCAAGATGCTCTGCATCCCATCAAAATTTCTCATCTTTCTTTAACTTTTGCAAATGTGTTAAAAAAAAATTTTCTTTCTAAAAGATTCGAAATGAATCTTCGAAGATAATCCACCTTGCCAAGGAATGATTAAAGTTGCTTCTTGTTATTTAATGGTGGATTTCAAGAATGGCTTTGGTCTTATTGGAGTCTACTTCTACTCTTTTTTCTTGAATGAAGAATTCAATGAATTTCCCTATAGTCAAATCAAAAGCACATTTGATTTGATTCTGACATGCATAAAATCTCCAATAAAAATATCAAAAACCAAATTCATTGCCCTTTGGTACGTCGCATCTGCATTTTTCAATCCAAATGGCATCATGGTCCATTCAAATGTTCCAAGTGAACTAGGACATCTAAATCTATTAAACTTAAACTTTCGTTACCACATGCAAAATCAACTTGCATGTTAATTATTGGCATAGGGTACTCATAAATCCCTAAAATATATACATACTCTTAAGGAACCATTCTTTTTTATAATATGGACTATATTAGAAATCCAAATCTATGTACATGGTAGTTCGAATGAACTTGGCCTCAAGTAAGCTTTCAATCTCATAATTAATCTTTGAAATGATCTCAAATACAAACCTCATATGATTTTGATTTATCTACAAAATATTGATTATTTCTTTCTCTAAATCATCTTCGAGTAGGTCACTCATATATGTAAATTTTGGTTTTTCACCTTCCTTTGCTAGATTTAGTTCTTCAAGAGGATCTTGACCCTCAAGCTTGCCCACCTCTTATGACAAAAAATTCTCAAATCCCAAAGCGAAATAATAAAGAGAGGTGTCTACAACATCAAATTCAAATTTCTCATCCTTTGAAGATTCTTACATCTTATTCATTATGTCATCATGAATCTCTTTCGAGAGTTGAGCCTTTTTATTGGGTCTTTCAAACATTGTTTCTCTAATGTGATGCTTTTATTGTTTTTATTTTATCAAGATTGGCTATGACAACAGCATCTTTTTTTGTGGCTTTGAAATCCGTCTTCACTTTATTTTCGGTCACACAGGGCGAAATTCGAGCTATAAAGCTCGAGGCACTCATGTTAGGATCCATTCGTTGGCTGGATAATGGCTAGGATCTCCCTTTTTCTTATGTTTTTTCGTGTTGTTTTAAACATGAGGTTTTGATATCATTTCAACAAATTCACCATTTGTTGTAAAATAATTTCTACATTGTTCAACTACTTCAAACCTAAGCATTCTTGAATTTTCGACATCTTCTCAGCATTAAAGACTCCATTATCCATTCTCATCCAATATTACTAAAGTTTGGTGCACATTTTATGGAACTCCCCCACTGCATGTAACCATTCTCTTCCCAACAAGAAATTGTAGTTTTCCTTCAAGGGAACTACCATGAACATAGTGGGCCGCATTCCATAACCCACTTTTTAAGTTTAAAGCAATCACACTGTTAGATTTAAAGGTCTTACCATTGAAGTATGTGATCAACATATCATGAGGGACGAGGTTCTTTTCAGTTTTGTTTAAGTCTTTCCATAACTGTCTTGGGCATAAGGTTCACTACGACCCCTCCATCTATCATAACCTTGTCCCTCTAATTGTCTGATTTAGACTAGTTTCCTTCAAAGGTTGATACGAGCTTCTCAATTGAAAGAATTTGTCAAACATTTGTGGAGTCCCAAAAGGTAACACATGGCTGTTGTTAACAAGTTTGTTTACACCCTTATACCATTGTCCAAAGGGAATGTTATGAGGAGGAACATACATTTTTTTTCCTATATGAACGCACATAAGGTTCCTTCATTTGAGGTGAAGAGTATTGCTTCTTTTCATGAGGTGGTATGTAAGGTTTCTTCTCATAAAAACGTCTTGGCTCACTTCCAAAACTAACTCTATTTGGTGGAGCATCATCCCTGTTAATTGGCTTTTTAGCTTTATTTTTCTCAAAGGTATGCTTCTTTTCAGATCTCTCAAATGCTTTAGCTCCAACCTTTTCAAACACAAAGCTGAATCGTGGACACAAGAGATTAACATTGCATTTATTTTATAAGAACTCCACCAAAGACTCTCCAATTCGAAGGTAGATCTTGTTTGAAGTTTCTTCTTCAAATTGTTCAACAACAAAAATAAAATTATCTTTCTCTTCTATCAATCCTGTTTCAACCATACAAATGATCGAATCGGGTTCAACTTAGTTTGCAACAACTGAGAATGGATCTTCATCAATTTTCATTATGGCTTTTGGTTTGTCCTCGAATACCAAACTACCTTTTTTAATCGTTTTCTATATAGTATTGCTGAAACAAACACAAGAGTTAGTATGATGACCAAAGGTATAGTGAACTTTATAGTATTTTCTCCCACGGTTTTTTTTCAGAAGGTGGAATCTTATAGCCTTTAATTAACAATATTTGTTGATCATTTAAAAGGATGTCAAAAATATGATCAAGTTTGTTAATATCAAATGCGTGTGTTTTCCTAATGGTTGTGGAATTTGAATTAGCTTTCGAAATAAAAGGTTTAAAACTTTAACATTTACATGGTGGGTCAGGTTTTAGTTTAATAATATTAACACTTTTATCACAAAATTGTTTGAATCCTTGTCTTATATGTACTCTTGATCTACTAAGGCCACATATGGCCTTTTGTCATTACGAGGACCGCATTCCTATTTCTTAAATTTCTCTTTTTTGAGATTAAACTTTTTTATTTGCCTAACGCTATCAGTCAATTTGGACATATCCCTTAGCTATTGACTAACCATTTTCTTTCAAACAACATAATTCAAATCTATTGATGCCATCTGAACTAACTCATACTCGAGGATCATGGTGGTTTTCATTTGAAGAAATCAACTAATGTAATCATCGATAGATTCACTGTCATTCCTTAGAGTATTGGCAAATTCTATAACACGGACTTTAGTGTTTCTCCCCTAAATAATTGCTCATGGAAAATGTTTCTAAGTGATTCCAATTGGGACTTGAATTTTGAGGTATTGTGGTAAACCATGTGAGTGCATTTTTGGTTAGAGAACTAAGAAAACATTTCATCTTTAAATTTTCATCATTTGTAAGATCCCCATATTCAATTTGGTATTTAGCCATATGTTCAACTGTGGATTTCCCGGCCCCACCAAAAAACTTAGTAAACTTAGGCCATTTGATTCCTCGAGGGAGTTCTGACTATAACACTACATTTGGACATGCAGACACAAAATAAGATATATTCACATAACCTACATTAAATCCATGTCTATTGTGACACCTTAAACCCCTAAAATAATGTATATTAATTTATACAAAAAATTTAATTTAGTTCGCAGTGGATAAAGAAAATCTATTTTCAAGGAAATAAATTTTTTTTAACAAATTTAGGATATCAAAATTCAAAGGGAATACTTATGACCTTATAAAACAGTAAGGTCTTCGTACAAAAAGTTGTTTCTAATTAAATAAATAAAACACAATTTATGACTCTCATTCCCAATATCACCTATCAGAGCGGGGTTTCTCCAAAACTTGAACTTCAAGACTCATTAGCCTGTAACAACTGTGATTTCATAAACGATGGGTCAAGCCAATCAAAAACAAACAAAGAAGAAGGTGAGTTTCGAAATCATGTTAATAGTATAATATAAGTATGAAGAACACGCAAACAGTCATAATATACCGTATCATAATCACATTACAATGTATCAAAATATTTAAGTAAATAGTACCATATTATAACTTCAAAGTCACTCAAGTAAAATAATCATCTCATTATAATATGCATCAAATCATCTAAGGGTTATTATTATTACTTTTGAAACACATCAATCACAACAAAACAATCACAAGGAAATGAAATGCTATGCATGAGCTTTGACTCTACTTCACAATGTGGTACCATTCTAACTCTGAAGTACTTGGTTAGGAGGCTTGATACTATGCCACCATCTCGGTGGACGGACAATTGAAATCGGCCATGTCCTCATAGATCCCCTCAACTCAACCAAAAACACATATACGTGATAGTCGAGGTAAACATGTGTTGCATGGTAGCTCCCGACATTTAGAGTGCTACCTTCAAGTCACCTAGGAATTCCCCACCCAAATACCTCCAAGGTCTAACAATCTTGTAGTAAGGCTCAACAGCAGACCGCCACAATCAAGCTCATTCAATTGTACTTCCCCGGAATCACTAGACTTGTCAGGCCCTACCTATATGATGACAAAATAATCTCCACTTCACAAATTCTCAATATTTATTTTCTCCCCTCGTTGACATATGATACTCCATTAAGACCGTTATCTTAAACACAAAATGGAATCACCATTATTTCACCAACTATGGGTCACTTCAATATTCTCATCACAAATTCACAACATCACTATAATCACATAAACTTATCAAAATGAATTCACCTTTTATTATCACATCCCATAAACAATTCACCAAATTTATTTGACATCTCATATCACAATAATATCAAATATCATACATTTAACGAAATCAGATATCACAATAATATGAAAGGTTACACATTTAACATAATTACATAAAATATCACAATACTATGAAATACCACATATTTAACGAAATTAAATCAAATATCACAATAATATCAAATGCCACATATTTAACAAAATTAAATCAAATATCACGATAATATCAAATGCTACACATTTAACAAAATTAAATCAAATATTACAATAATATAAAATACCACAAATATAATGAATCAATCAACATTTTATAAGTATATCAATATCATATTTTAATCTCACAATTTTCATTTTGCACATTAATTCATTTCTCACTCAAAGGGTTACTGTCGTACGTAGCGAGCCTCGAATGAGTCGTTGGGAAATACGGTTTTTCCTTTCATCTCACATTATATTATACTCATGAATTCAAATGCTCTTTCACCCCTTACCTTATTTCGACACTTTCACCTATGAATACGATTCCACGACCTAACAGTCTTTGTTCTTTGACTCTTTATCCTTCAATCGATCTAACTCGACAGTTTATCGGTAAATGTCAAAAATAAATTATGATAAGATATTGTAAAACACTAAATTCCAAAATCGGCTAAGGATAATTACCATAAATCAGAAAACCAATCAGTGGATAATGTAGCCACTTTTCACACGGTCGTTTTGGCGTTGGTTTTGAAGTAGTAATGCCAATTATAAGGAAGGGAGATTTGAATTATAATTGCCCCTTTTAAAAAACTCATGTTTAAAACTTCAACTTCAACTCAAGATTGATCTTGGTTATCACGAAGATTGATCTTGGTTAGTAAAAAACAGCAATATCAATGTTATCAATATGAACTCTGATTTTCACACGTAAAGTAAATAGAGATAGAGATAAAGAGATTACACACGCATATATCCTGGTTCACCCAAACACGGGTTACATCCAGTCCTCACAAATGTGAGATTTTCCACTATGAGTTAAAAGACAAGATTGTTCTTGGTTATCACACTATTTCTCACAGATCAATCTTGATCTTTACACAGTTTCTACCCTTCTACCTAGAAATGATTTTCTCAGTTTTACCTTACTATTTCAGAAAGGATTTTGCGAGTTACCTTTCAAAACATGAAAGAATTTTTACAAAACACTCAAGCTTATGTTAACAGAATAACATTGAGTTACAAAGTGGTGATTTTGAGAATGTTTAGAATCTGGATATTTTCTCAACTCTTGTTTAAGAAATAGATTCTGTAAATAAGACTCAGTTGATACTGATTCTAACACAACACAAAGATTAGAAACAACAAGCTCTAAGAATGATATCGAGACACTTGAGTATGATTGAATGATTGATGCTTTTCTTGGCACTTTGAGTTGTGTCTTGTTCTTTATCCTTAAGATGTATTTATAAGCTTCAATAGACCTTTAGGATAGCTCATATGTCCTTTGAAATAGGGCCAACTGTCATTAAGGAGTAGTTGAAAAAAGCCAGTCATAAAGCAAGAGTGTTCATGTTGAATCCAAGAACGTTCTTGACATCCAAGATCGTTCCTCGAATTGGTTGATGATGAGCTGACTTGTACTTGTGGTTATGTCAGTTGTCTGAGTTGAGTGCTTTCTTTTCAGTCACGTGTGCAGGTCTAAAATGACAGTATAATCAGCAGTGTACTTTTACACCTTGCAACTTTGTACTTACACTTGCCTCATTTGAAGAATGATCTTGTTTTATACTTTTAATGAAACATGTCTTTGATTCTTTGAATTCTGGAACAAATATGACTTAGATTGATCCTTGCTTATTCTAGATGAAGATATGAGATGAATAATGTTCCAGGATCCAATTTCTAACAGGCAAAACTGATTATTCTTGTTTCTGCCAAAAATGAAGATCGATCTTCGTTTTCCAGAACTACTTCAAGATCAATCTTCGTTTTACTACTTTTGCTTTCTTTGATTTTGATGCAATCTGCTTTGTAATGTTTGATACCTATCTTGTTTAACACACTCAAATGCACATGTTAAATACCAAAACATTTAGAATCATAATTAATAGTCTTTAATTAACCTTTTTTTAATTATCATCAAAACATTTAAATTGAGATTTTGTGTTAACAATCTCCCCCTTTTTGATGATGACAAAACATGTTAATTTAGATTTTTAATTTTGATTCTAATAATAATTTAGAGAGCTTTGTAATTAATAAAAAAACTCCCCCTCAATATGTGCTAAACATTTGAACCAAATAATGATGTTTCATTCAAGTCACAAAAAAGAAGATCTTTCGATCATTACATGTTGGTTCAAAAACAAAAAATTACAAGTAATCATAAGCAGATAACTACATATCAGTCTTTAAAGTCTAAGATATTTCTCCCCCTTTGTCATAGCAAAAAGGAACAGGAGAATAAAACTAAAGCAGTGATTTAAAACGACAATGACGGAGAAGACCCTTCTGACGATGGAGACAAAGAACGTTGAGGGATGTCTGGAAATGTTGGAAGAGGATTTAGCATAGGGGGTTCGAGACCAAGCTTGGGGGCAAGCTGGTTTGCCATCCAGTGTCAGAGAATTGCCTGCTCTTTATCTTGGTGTGCTTGGCGCGCAACTATGGTTTGAAGAGCAACAAAAATTTTGAGAATATTCTTGTAAGCTCGTGACGATTTCTTTTCCAGTTTCGTCCTTTTGGAGGGACGTTGATGGTCTTCAATGGGAGTGCTGTTGGAGGGAGTAGCAGATGTACAAAAAGTAGATAGAGTAGCAAAAGTGGTGTTGATTTGAGGAATGGAGTTGGGAGCGGAGTGATGGGGAACAAATGGGCTAACTGTATCCAAATCAGGAAAAGCCAAGTATTGGCTTATTCCAAAGAGAGATGAAGATGCAGTTTTCTGAGGCGAGATAAACACTGGAAACATTTTTTAAGTGTTTTGGACAGAAAGTGTAGGACATAAATGTTTCTGAGAGAAAAGATTTGTGAATAGAGGAAGTGTAGAAGGTGCAGGATTCAAGTGTGGAGAAACAGTAGGAAACGAGGAACGTTCTTCAGCATTTTGTTGAGGGGAAGAATGTTCTTGATGTTCAGTTGTTGTGTGGGCAGCAGAGATTCAGGCAGACCGTTTCCTTTTGCCTGTGGATGATGGATTAAAAGCAGGTTGTGGTAAGGGTGGGATGGTGGGAATCTGTTTCATATGTGAGAGGTTCTTGGAGGAGAATTTGGAAATTTTGATAATTGAGAGTGGAGAGTAGAATCTCAAAATGCTTGATAATCCTTGTTGATAGCAGCTATCATATGTTGGATTATCAAATATGGCAGATTTAACTTCTTGCAATGAAGAAGATGATGAATGACAAGATCATCATTATCAGAGACGAATTCGTGACTGCCACAGTGAGGTAAAATGTTGTGTTGGCTAATGTTGTTAAAAAAATTTGGCAGGGGTTTTAGATCAGCTGAAAGCCATTCTGCGTACCAATCTTTTCCATAGATGTTTAAGCCTTCAAATGGCAATTTCAAAATATCAACCAAAATCATAGGATCAAGTCGAATTTCAATACCTTTTAAGGTTGAGACTATGAGAGACTTGTCTTCAAAGGCTTCAGCTTTGCAATAAAAGGCTCAAATGACTTGTGCATCAGTATGATGTTGACTTGTGCATCAATAAAAGGCTCGAATGATTTTCAAGAAATCAGTCTAGCCAAGTGCATCAGTATGATGTTGGATGAAGATTCCTTCGATTTGAAGTTTTTCAAAGTCAAAAACCCTCCCAATACTAATAGGGCGTTGAGCCCACTTTTTATAAAATAATTTTTGGATTTTGGAAGAAATCAGAGGTGGAATAAGAATTTTTGAGGAAAAGGGTTTGGTGAAGGGTTTAGGGTTTGTTGGTGTGGAAGATTTTTTGGTTTTCTGGGTCGGAGTTTTAAGAGGAGAACATTTTTTGGTTGGTTGTTTGGTTGAAGAACGTTCTTGAGGTGAAGGCTGAGATGAAGAACGTTCTTGGAGTGGCGGCAAAGATCATTCTGGTGGAATCGAAGATCGTTCTTGTGGTTGGAGTGGAGTTGAAGATTGTTCTGGTGGAATTGAAGATCGTTCTTGAGGTTGGAGTGGAGGTGAAGATCGATCTTGAGATGTGGTTTTCTGAGATTTTTTAGGGATTTTGAGTTTTTGGGAGGCCAAAAACTGTGAAAGTGTGGAGGGAGATTTGGATTTAGGTTTTCTGGGTTGAGATTTGGTGTGTTTGATTTTGGTTGGAAGATGTTTAGTAGAAGATTTTGGGGATGGTGAATTAGTTTTTGGAATTTCTGGGGATTTAGAAATTTGGGGGGACTTTGGTTTTGGGGGTTGGGATTCATGAGTAGTTTGTGATTTGGGATTATTTTGAGGTGGTGAAGGTTCAGAATCATCAGAAATTGTGTAAATGGTGGGGTCAACCTTTTTGGTTTTAGAAGTTCCAATTCCTGCTTGAATGCGCATTGATCTTCGTTGAGAGGATGAGGAGCTAGAACTAGGGTTCATAGTGTTTCGAAGATGGGGTGGGCATTGACTAAATGAAGGGGTGGGACATTGATATAAAGGAGGAAGCTTAGTTGAGAGAGGTTTAGGGCATGGTTCTGGGGATGAGGATAGGTAATCTGAAAATGTTTTTTCAGATGATGAATGGGGAGGTGTTGGTTTGGGTGGAGGAGATGGTGAGCGGACTGGAGATGGAGATGGTGATGGTGAAGACGATAATGATGATGGTGGTGATGACCTGGGATTTTTGTAAGCCATTGTTTTTGTTCGAGCCATTTTTGAGAAATAAGGAGAGCTTGAAGAATAAGGAGAAAGGTTTTGTAGAAACAGTTTTGAAAAATGAAAGATGCGAAGATGATCGTTTTTGATGTGTTTGCAGTTGATTAAAAAGTGGATGGAGTGCCACGTGTGTGTTTGATTTGATAGGGTAGTTAAGCATTGGGAAGGAGGAGAGAGAAAACGTGTAGCTGGGTAAAGTATGGGTAGCCGTTACTTTTTAAAAGCAGCAATCGTTTCAGATGAAAAAGGGTGATTTTAACAGTTAGTGATGACGAAGAACGAAGACCGATCTTGAGTGGTTTGACAAAAACGAAGATCGTTCTTCGTTATGACCAGAATGTTCTAGTTTGAATTTTAACGATCCTGATCAGGATTTTTAACGATTTTTAATCGTTCTTTGATGGAATTGATGGTTTCTTAAACGAGGGAATTTGTAAAAATGTCAGCTAACTGATTATATGTATCAACAAAGATTAATTCAATTTCCTTTTTACTCACATGATCCCTAATAAAATGGTGTTTTATCTTAATATGTTTTGACCTCGAATGTTGAATAGGATTCTTAGATAAATTAATAGCACTAGTATTATCACAATATATTGGAATATGAGAGTAACTAATTGAATAATCTTCAAGTTGATTCTTGATCCATAAGACTTGAGAGTGGTTGATAGTGCAATTGCATTTTGCTTCCTACATGACCAACTTATTAAGGCTTCCCCTAGGAACTGACATGCACCACTTGTGCTCTTTCTTTCCATCATATCACCAGCATAGTCGGCATCGCAGTAAGCTACAAAATCAAAATGAGAACCTTTGCTATACCAAAGGCCAAGATAAGTAGTACCTACGAGGTAACGAAAAATTCTTTTGGCTGCTGTTAAATGAGACTCTTTTGGTGATGATTGAAATCTAGCACATAAGCCTACTGCGAAAACAATGTCAGGCCTACTTGCATTTAGATAAAGTAATGATCCAATCATACCTCTATATTCTTTTTCTGAGATTGATTGTCCATTTTCATCTTTATCTAATGAGGATGATGGATGCATGGGAGTAGACATAATCTTGGCTTCATTCATTTTGTATTTCTTTAAAAGATCCTTGATGTATTTTTCTTGACAAATGAAAATCCCATTCTTATGTTGTTTGATTTGTAAACCAAGAAAATATCTCAGTTCTCCCATCATACTCATTTCAAATTCACTTTGCATGAGTGTTGAAAAATCCTCACACATTTTTTCGTTCATTGATCCAAAAATAATATCATCAACATACACTTGAACAATGAGTAAATCATTTTTACTTGTTTTCTTAAAAAGTGTTGTGTCAATGTTTCCACGGGAAAAATTATTTTTGATCAAGAATGAACTCAACCTTTCATACCAAGCTCTAGGAGCTTGTTTTAAACCATATAAGGCTTTTGTGAGTTTAAAAACATAATCTGGTTTCTTTTGATCTTCAAAACCTGGAGGTTGACGAACATACACTTGTTCATTTAAAAAGCCATTTAAAAACGCAATTTTAACATCCATTTGAAAAAAATTGATGTTTTTATATGATGCATATGCAAGAAGAATTCTCATGGCTTCTAACCTTGCAACTGGAGCAAAGGTTTCATCATAGTCTATTCTTTCTTGTTGATTATAACCTTGAGCAACTAACCTTGCTTTGTTTCTTATCACTTTTCCTTATTCATCTAGCTTATTTCTAAAAACCATCGTGTTCCAATAATTGTTTGATCTTGTGGATCTGGAACAAAAGTCCAAACATCATCTTTTTCAAATTGAAGAAGTTCTTCTTTCATTGCATCAAACCAAGATTGATCGATTATTGCTTCTTTGATAGATTTTGGCTCAACTTGAGATATCATTGCCATGTTGTTGTTTGCATCATCTTTGAATGACATTCTAGTTATAATACCATCAGTTGTATCTCCAATGATTTGATTTTTATCTATTTCAGTCTTGAAGTCTTTTTTGTCTGGGGATCCTTTTTTGATCTGATCTCTTCTCATCATCATTCTTTGTATTTTTCTTGTGAGAAGAGCAATCTCTTCATCAACATCTTATTGGCTATCTTTTGAGTCACGTTTCTCATTTGTTTGTTGAATGTTTGATGAGCTTTGAGATGCTTTTAAGGCTATTACTTTGCCTTTCTTTATAGGTTTATCTTCTAGCAACAATACTTCATGTGCCCTTAGAGTTCCAATAAGCTCTTCTAAGCCCAATACTTCTAGATTCTTGGCTTGACTTATGACTTTACCATTGGTCTCCATATGATTGGAAGACATCTCATGATCTTTCTTACCTTGTCTTGTACTAAATAAGCTTTGCCAAGGGAATGTATTTCGTTCACTATAGTTGTGAATCTTGAGTACATTTCATCGATTGTTTCTCCTTCATTCATTTCAAACAATTCGAACTTTTGAATACCAATGTCAATTCTTGTTTCCTTAACATGACTTGTTCCCTCATGGTGAGTTTGCATTGGGTCCCATACCTTCTTGGCCATATATCATTCATCTACTCTTTCACAATCTTCCCTGCTTAAGGCACATGATAAAAATAATTGAGCTTTTGAGTTTAGAAGTACCTTAGATTTTTCATCTGTTGTCCAATCTGTTTCTTTCTTTTCAGTTGATGTTGGGTCATTTGGATCTACTCTTGGTATGAAGTCTCCATTTGTGATGATTCTCCATATACCTGTATCTTGTGACTTTAGGAACAGTTGCATTTTGCCTTTCCAAAAGTAGTAATTTGAGCCATCAAAGTATGGTGGTCTGTTTGAAGACCCTTCTTCAGTTATGTATTTAGCTTTTGACATTTATCTTCCTGAATCTTTTGCTCTAAAACTTTTTGGGTGTTTAAACCTTAGAGACTGGCTCTAATGCCAATTAAAGTAGTAATGCCAATTATAAGGAAGGGGGGTTTGAATTATAATTGCCCCTTTTAAAAAGTTCCTGTTCAAAACTGAAACTTTAACTCAAGATTGATCTTGGTTATAACGAAGATTGATCTTGGTTAGTAAAAAACAGCAATATCAATGTTATCAATATGAAATCCGATTGTCACACAAGTAAATAGAGATAGAGATAAAGGGATTAGACACGCATATATCCTGGTTCACCCAAACACGGATTACGTCCAGTACTCACAAATGTGAGATTTTCTCACATATCAATCTTGATCTTTACGCAGTTTCTACCCTTCTACCTAGAAAGGATTTTCTCAGTTCTACCATACTATTTCAGAAAGAATTTTGCAAGTTACCTTTCAAAACATGAAAGGATTTTTACAAAACACTCAAGCTTATGTTAACAGAATAACCTTGAGTTACAAAGTGGTGATTTTGAAAATGTTTAGAATCTGGATATTTTCTCAACTCTTGTTTGAGAAATAGATTATGTAAATACGACTCAGTTGATACTGATTCTAACACAACACAAAGATTAAAAACAACAAGCTCTAAGAATGATATCGAGACACTTGAGTATGATTGAATGATTGATGCTTTTCTTGGCACTTTGCGTTGTGTCTTGTTCTTTATCCTTAAGTTGTATTTATAAGCTTCAATAGACCTTTAGGACAGCTCATATGTCCGTTGAAATAAGGTCAACTGTCATTAAGGAGTGGTTGGAAAAAGCTAGTCATAAAGCAAAAGTGTTCATGTTGAATCAAGAACTTTCTTGACATCCAAGATCGTTCTTCGAATTGGTTGATGATGAACTGACTTGTACTTGTGGTTATGTCAACTGTCTGAGTTGAGTGCTTGCTTTTCAGTCACGTGTGCAGGTCTAAAATGACAGTACAATCAGCAGTGTACTTTTACAGCTTGCAACTTTGTACTTGCACTTGCCTCATTTGAAGAATGAACTTGTTTTATACTTTTAATGAAACATGTCTTTGATTCTTCGAATTCTGGAAAAAATATGACTTAGATTGATCCTTGCTTATTCTAGATGAAGATATGAGGTGAATAATGTTCCAGGATCCAATTTCTAACAGAGAAGCTGATTATTCTAGTTTCTGCCAAAAATGAAGATCGATCTTCGTTTTCCAGAACTACTTCAAGATCACTCTTCATTTTACTGCTTTTGCTTTCTTTGATTTTAATGCGATCTACTTTGTAATGTTTGATACATATCTTGTTTAACACACTCAAATGCACATGTTAAATACCAAAATATTTAGAATCATAATTAATAGTCTTTAATTAACCTTTTGTTTAATTATCATCAAAACATTTAAATTGAGATTTTGTCTTAACAGGTTTCACTCAAATCGGACTTATGGTGAAGAAGAACGATGCAAAATAACGAATTCTACAAACGGAGAAGTCGAGTATTTTAGAGAGAAATTGGAGTTGTTAAAAATCTGGAAAATTGTGTTTAATTGACTAACTAAATATAAGAAACAACATACTAAAACTTGGATTAAAATGGAGAAAATTTTCTAGAATAATTATCGGTCGCCGGTGCCGATTTTCTTTCTTTTCTTTCAAGGTAAAAAAAATGTTATGCGGCTGCTGCTTCTTGTGTCCAACCCTTCTCTCTTTCTCTTATTTTGTTTTTTTTCCTTTTCTATTTATTATTTTATTTTGTTTATTATTATTTAATTAGGTTTTACTCTTCAACTCATAAACTCATTTTATTACTTTCTTTAATTAATTTATTTATTTTTAAAAAATAAAACTAGCAATTACCAAAACTATTTTTTCAACACTTTTTTTAAACACAATTTAATTACTAAAATATTAATAATATTTCAAAACTAATATTTTATAAAATATAATAGCTAATCTTTTAAAGTACATTAATAACCAAAACTCTCATATTCAAATTAATTACTATAATCATATCTGAAATTATAAAATAAATATAACATCAACACTTTATATTAATTACTAAATCATAAAAAATTCGTATAAAATCATTATACCATAACAACCATATAAAAATAAAGGAAATCAAACCCAATATTACTACTATCCCAAGATAATTATTTATAAAATAAATAACTAAAAATAGAAAATAGTTCTAAATAATTGAAATATTGCTACGTAGTCAAACGCACAGAAAAATATTACATTAATTGAGTACGCATATACGCACGTAAAATCGCATAAAATCTTATTCTTCAAAAAAATTACACTAAAATACTATTATTTAAAAAAATATATATAAACTATATAAAATATAATATTTGTTATTTAAATTACTCATTTAGTCCAATATATATAAAAGTAGCACATCATCTAAAACACCCATATAACGAAAACTAATCACAAAATTTATCAACATGCATTCTAAAATAATTTTAAAACCAAATTAATTTTTTAAAATAATATTTCATTAATAAAATAGTTTATTATAAAACTTGGATTGTTACATCTATTCAATACTCTATCAATCATGTTCTCAACATAATTCCTCCAACATTTTGTCTTATTTGGTGAATCACATTGTGAGCATTGTAATTCTTAAATATATTTACATTCCTGGGGTCAATATGGTTCATCTGAATAGGTTGAACATCTGGAACATCCTGAGGAATTTATTGGTTAACTACCCCATTATCAACATCATTTGTGGCACCAAATTCATCATCAATTCGACCTATTTATCTGGCCAAATTTTAGTAGTTGCATCAGTGTTCTCTATAAAGGGTTGAAAACAGTAGCAATTTGATGAGTGATGATATTCATAATTTCATGATTACTATCATCCATTTGTTGTCTAAAAGCCTGCAAAGTAATGTTAGTAACTGAAGATGGAATCTGATTGGAACTCAACCCATAGAGAAAAATAGTGTTACTAATCCCTACATGGTTTATTCGAACTCGATAATTCCCGGTTGCATAAGACTCTGGGAAATTTGTGACTAATGATGGAGAAACAAAACCTGGTGGAAGTCCATACAGAGGCATGCCAGGATTTGTTCTTCGAATAGGTGCAAGTGGATTTGTGCTAGGATTTATTTGATTAATATCAAGGTTGGAAGGCAATTCTCCAGCCACGATGTGATCATCATTTTGAGGCATGTTTACCTCTTGATCATCCTTATTCGAATTAGTGTTATTACTATTATTTTGTTTTGAGAGTTGGCATTCCTTTTTCTATTAGGATTAGCCATTTCTTTTTTGTTTCTTAATTGCTTAAAGCTAATGAACTTTGACACAAACTATCTCTAACTTTGTGCCACTAGACGTGCCAATTTGTTGACAGAAAATTCTACAAAAGTTGAAATATCCATCAACAAGTAAAATGAATGAGAATTGGGAGACACCAAAATTCTTTTTGAAGACTCTCGGATCATTAATCCTCTAATGAGGAAAGTCACTGAAGGAGGTACACTCAATCTCATTTCTTATGGTGTTTACATATTATTAATCTTATGATGCAATAATAATATGTGATTGATTGGATGATTTTAAATCAAGAATACATGCTAGAATTTTCGATGCAATTATATAAATTTAAAGATAAATGTATTGCATCACTTTTTATGATGACTCGAATCTATGTCTAATGAAATCTATTTTCTTATAGTGTTATTCAATGCATAAACAAGCACACAATTTTTTTTTTATTATAGCATGGTGCTTTAATAACATGTTAAGAATGCATTTCAAATGGATTGATGTTCTTTAATGTTTTGACAAAAAATAAAACTATTTTGTTAAGCATAGTTTGTTGCATGATATTTTCTCACACATTGCAAAATAATCCATGATTTAATTATCATGTTACATTTGCATAAGACTGAATTGTAGTGAATTCTTTATGACATATCCTATTTCTATGAGTCTTATACACGCGCATTTATCTCAATATAAATTTTGGATGAATCCAACTTGACATGCATATCTTGGTTAACATATACTTTGTTTGACGCCTAAGTATGAAATCTTTATTTGGCTTTTCAAAAAAATTGAGATTCTAACATGCATTATATATCAAATATCCTTCTTAACATGTTTTAAATGGATATCCTAATTTAGGATTTATATTTTTGAAAGAAACTCAACAAGAGGATATATGATTGGCATTTATGATTATAATGGGTGATAATTGTCTATTAATTTCAAATCTGGTTCAAGAAGTTTGAAGTCTTCATATTATCTTCTTAAACTTATATTTGACTCATTCTTAAGCATTAAAATGTGTTTGAAATATTGTTAGATGATTATCTCATTACACTTACATGTTACGAACTAAAAAATAAAGACGTGAGCATCATGATGCATATTATTATATATTTTTGCATAAAATGAGCATGGTCATGTTCTAAAAGAAAATGTGGTTAAAACTCAGGGGGGTTTTATATATTTGAAAATGTGGTTAAAACTCTTGTGGAGTTTTATATATTTGAAAAAAGTTAACATCCTCTAAAATTTAGAATTTCAAAATATTAGAGGATATCCATCACATAAAACTCAGAGGGAGTTTTATATATTTAAAATTATTATTTTCTTTGAAACATTCATTGAATTTGAAATCAAATCACTTTCTCTAAAATTTTAGAGTATAAAGTTTATACTTTAGATGTGTTGAAATTGGTGCATTGTTTTAATATGTTTTGAGAATATTATTTTAGTTATCATTGTCTATATCTTGATTGCAATGTTAACTGAAATAATAAATGGTGCTCTTACATACTATGTGATTTAATGTTAAATGCAAATTTGATATGAGAATGAACCTCTCAACTACATGATATTTATGTGATCCATTTCTATTCTTGTTGCCTATAATTATCTTTCACCCCCCTCAAACTTTTTGATCGATGTCAAAAGGGGGAGATAATTTAGAAGAAAAGTATAGGATGTAAATGATTAATGAAGAATGTTAACAAATTAAACATCTTGCATATGTTTAGGGGGAGTTTAATTGCATATCTAAGAACATTCTTTCATTTGTTATTTTATCCATTTAGAAAACTTAACAATTATTTCATAAGGTTTGTCATCACCAAAAATGGGGAGATTGTTGAAGTAAAAACCTTTTTGATATGTGTCTTAATGACAACAAACCTTATGAAATAAATGTTAAGTTTTCTAAATGGTGATCTACTAATATTTGCATTTGAGTTTTTGTTAAAAGAACATATGTAGTCAAGCTTGAAGCCACTCACATAAACAAGTGCATTGTATCAAGTCAACAATTAAAGAATTGAGAAGGCTAATTCATAAATATCAATATGATGATGATCCTCAAGCCGAGGATGATTATTGTAATATGTTGTATCTCAATCACACCTAAAATCTCTTGGAAGAAGTCAAGAAAAACTATGGGTCAAGATGTGTATATGAAAATTAGAGGATGAAGAATCCAGATTAGAGGTTGAAGAATCCATAATTGAGAATGAAAAATCCAGATATGAGGATGAAAAGTCCATATCAAATGATGATCATCCATGAACATCCTTGAAAACAGGTTCCTCGTCATCTTGATAAAAAGAATTTTTTTTGGACTTAATCCAACATGTTCTATAAACTGGAGGATAAACACTCAGAGGATGAATGTACGTCATAAATTAATAAAAGATGAATCTTTGTCAGAAGACAAGCAATGCTAAAATATAAGGATGATTTTATGACCTCTATGTCAGAGGATAATCAAAACATAAAAGATGATGAACGTACGACAAAGGATGAACAAAGTAGAAAATAGGATGAACTCGTGTAAATATTCATCCTCGCACGTGAAAAAAAATCCAAATTTACCATAGTATGAAAAAGTGTTGAAAAGCAAGACTCTACAGTTCTTGGAAAATGAAAAAGTCAAAAGTACAAGTAATGTCCTAATTTATAGAAGCTATATCTTCCTATTAGAGGTTTAACGATAAGAGATAATATTTTGATCTTATTCATCCTCTTACACATGGGTTAGTCAAAAAGGAAAAAGGTGGTACCTAACCACAAAAGAATGACCCTAAAAGTCTTGGAAAAGCAAAAATGTTGTACCTAACTTGAAAAGAAGGACATCTGAATGGCACTATGGTAAATCAGATTAATGACCATGAACATTTAATCAAGTCTCTAACGGTCACTTAATATTTTTCCTCATGGATGAAATTATAACCTCTACCATTAGAGGATAAACAATGCAGAAGAGAGGATGAATTTCTGTTTTCAATTCATCCCCACACATGGGAAAAAGAGTAAAAGTACCAAAGTACAAAAAAATGTTGTCTTTGACTTTTGAGGCACGACATTATAGGTGTTGGGAAAAGAAAAAGGCATAAAGAACAAGTTACATCAAAATTAGTGAAAACCTCATCCTCAAACAAACCAGGTCTGAGGATGGAACACCATAGTCATCCTCTTAGCATACTTAACAGGAGGATAAAGGCTAAATGACAGTTTTGCAAATAAAGACAAGTCAAAGGAAACTTAGCAAAGTCTCTAACAGCTATATTTTGCTAACCCACATGTTTGAAGCTCCAAAGAAAATTATAAATAGAGGAGTATTAATCTTCAAACATTAAGAGAATCATCTACAAGAAAACATCCAAGTTATTCAAGCTTATTATCATTCTCTTCATTCTACACACTCTTCCAAACTTAAACAGATTTGAGGATCATTTTTATTGAGTGTGTTATATACAACTTCACATTATTATCTTATCTTAGAAAGTTGTAATTTGATCCCCAAAACAAATCAAACACATTACTACTTGTATATCCTCAAGTTGATATATACTTGAGTTATTTTGTAAGCCTGTTGAGGCTAGTAAAAATACAGTGTTGTAAACCCGGCGAGGCTAAGAAAGTACACAGTTGAAAAAGAGTTCCGTAAGAGGACAAACCATTTTGAGCTATAGTGAAAACTCACAAGTTTGTGAGGACTGGACGTAGCCTACATTGAGTGAACCAGTATAAATTTGAGTGTCTTATTTTCTATGCTCTCTCCTCCTTATTTATTTAACTATCACTTAAAGTTTCAAGTTTCTATCCTCTGACTTTTATATACAGAGTTAAAAGAAAATTTTAAAAATTACAATATCTCTATTCAACCCTCATTCTAGTGATATTTTAGCTACTTCATAATCTTCATTCAGCATATTGCCTATAGGCTCAAATTGTTTTGTGTATGAACGAACTCCATTCGAATTATTCATCACACTCAAATCTTAAAATTTGAATTTTTAGTATAACAAACCTCAATTAGTGGAATAAGGAGTATTTTTTTTTAAAGAAAAGTGGAGCAAGAAGTTACAGACGTTTATAATATACTCCTCTTTTGTGAGAATAAAAAGGAAAAATATGCAAGAGTTATAATTTATTATATTAATCATACATGGGATACATGTTTGTTGTTGATCAATTGGTTACAAAGTTTATTTTCTCACGTCAATTAATTAAAAGAATAATGAGTTAAATAAGTTTTTTAATCTCTATAAAATTTTCAAATTTCATTTTTAATCCTTATAATTTTTTTTGGAATTAGCACCAATTGAACGTAAATATATTTAAGTCAAAGTTTTTTAATCTCATTAAAATTTTAAAATGTAATTCAAAGTGTTATAAAATAATGTTACAAATCTCAATAACTATTTTCACATACACCTCGTTCACCTCCACACAAATAATACTATTGTGTCTCATCCTACCGACCATTAACCCATGTAAATGCTTAGAATTAGCACCACCCTCCTTCATATATGAACTCGAGCTTTCTACCACTAGATATCACACCTTATTTTAAAAAGAGAGAACATTTAAAAAACATATAATTTATTGTAAAAATCATACATAAGATAAATGTTTGTCACTAGTACATAAAATGAAAAGTTTTTATTCATAACTTGTGCGAGATTCATACAAAATAGCCATTTTACAATCATTCTTAAGGAGGTTTAATTGACGAATAAATTATTTAGAGAACTTTTATTTTATAGATTGAATTATCCCTTTTTAATTATCGTCACTAACCCAATTGTATCTTTTTAGTAATTGTTTAAGTTGAGAATAAATTGTTTCGATTTGTTTTTCTTGAAGACTAAAAAACACTTTTATTTTACTCATAGTACTAAATTAGGTTTGTCTTTTTTATTATCGATTAAATTGTCCCTTTTCAATTATTGTCATTGATCTAATTGTATATCTCTTGTAATTGTTTCAGTAGAGCCTAATTATTTCGATTTATTTGTCTTGAAAACTAAAAAACACTTTTAATTTTCTTGAGTTCTAAATTAGATTTGCTAGTTTTTTTTTTATTGATTACATGACGTGTATTATTGTGGACCAATACTTAAAATTTATTGAAATTTTAACGATATTTGACAACACTCTTCAATAGGGGTGTTCACAAGGACATGTCAACTCATGAACTCGGTCACCTAAACCTACTCAACTGAATTTTAATCCAATTTGTTCGAATTCGGAAGTTCGGATCCAACACATTCAAACCCAATAATGTTTAATTTGGATAACGAATTTGATATTTTTGTTGAGACAAATTCCATATTTAAAGTTTTGATGAAAATAAATAAAGGTTAATTAAGAAAGTTAATTATGATTCTAAAATGTTATGTTAATTTAACATGTGCTTTTGAGTGAATTTAATTAAGAACAGAATCAAGCAAAGCAAAGAAAACAACAACAAGAACATTAAAACAGAGAAAGATCTCCAGCATCAAAAAACTTCATCACAACATGTTGATCAAACTTTTTCTACCTCTTTAACAAAGAGTCTGCCCTGGAAATTTATTCATATAGAATCAGCACATGGCAAGGAACAAATAGGATTCATCCAAACTCAAAAAGGTTATCTGATCTCTAAAATAAAAGGACTCAAAGTCAGACAAAAATCAAGACAGTTTGTAACTTAGAAAATCAAACTGTCAAGAAAGTTTGATCAACCTTGATATATGATAAAACATTGGAAAAGACATCCAGAATGATTAAAATAGGAACTCCAGATGATTATTAAATCTCAAGAAAGTTCAAATTGACAGACCCAGATTGATAATGAATCTCCGTTTTCTGCATAACTTCAGCAGCTGTGCATTCTCTTATGTAATGGCTTATAATTCTTCTCCAAACTCCTCTGGCTATATTCAAGACTCAAGATCAAGACTGTACCATCCAATATCAAGGGAGAAACATCAAAGGCTTTTTAACTAGAAGACAAAACTGCTTTAAATGCTAAACCAGAAAAGTCAAAAAGAGGGAAAAGCAGTTTTTTCAAAGCTGGATTATTTTTAATCTGATATATTGCCTTCAGTCAAACTTCAGAGCACTATCAACAGCTCTTTTGACCTTCATTAAAGGCCTCTAATGCCTATAAATAGAAGGCCAATATCCAGGATCAGACAAGCAAGAAAAAGAGCTGAAATCATCATTAAATCAATCACATACATACTTGAAGTTCTAATTTGTCGCAAAACAGAGGCTGATCCATATTCTGATATTAGATTGCGAAATTATCGTTAAATCCTTTGTAAAGAATCATTCTCAAACAAGAGTTGAGAAATCTCAGATTCTGTAAAAAACAATCCAATTGTAAAAACTCAAACTATAAGAGTTTCTTTATAGTTTGTTTAGAGTACATTGAATCCTATCAAAGTTAGATAGGTACTGTTATTGCTTTCTGGGTGGAAAGTAATAAAGATTGAAACAGATCAAGGTTGATCTAGACTAGGTGTTGTAAGATCAAGAAGGTTCTTTGTTTTAAACACTTAGTGGAAAATCTCACAGTTGTGAGGACTGGACGTAACCCGGGTTGGGTGAACCAGGATATATCGTTGTGTGGTATCTCTTCCCTTATCTATTTACTTTCGGTTTGATTGATTATCAAGTTAAAAACATAAATTGAATTATTGATTTTAACTAACCAAGAACGTTCTCTGTTTTCTGATTAAAACCAAAAACGTTCTCTATTTTCTGTTTTCACAACCAAAATCAATCTTGAGTTATTTTCTTAAGTTTTAACAGGAATTTTTAAAAGGTGCATTTACAATTCAAACCACCCTTTCTTGTAAATCGACATAGTTACTTCAATTTTGAAACCACAAACCTATCAATCCAATTCGTTGACGTAACACATGTATATGTTCTATTTTTGTTTCCCTCTTATTGCATATTGAAATATTTGTTCTTAATTTAGGTGGTATATGTGTTTTTTATTTTTATTTTTATGGATGCTTTTAAAATATTGAATGATGTGTTTTGCTAAAAGAAATTTGTTATTTTTGAGATGCTAAAATATTGAAATTTAATTAAATTTTTAAAAATGATTTTTTTATGACTTGTAAACCCAACCCACCCCAACCCATTTATGACTAAGTTGATTTAATTTGATTTTTGTCAGATCAACATAATAAGTTCGTATGTTTAAAAGTTCTAATCAATTACTCAAACTGAATATATTTGAATTTTATTAAAACTTAAATAATTTTGATTAAACTGCAAATTAAATTAGTTTAAGTGATGAATTTACGGATTAACACGTACCTACGAAAATCATAAGGGGAGACTTCATGTTTTGTAAATAATTTGTTGTCTTCAAATATAAAAATAAAAAATAAAAAATTGATTTTTTTAAAATAGATAATTACTAAATTAATAAATAGGGAGATTATAACCAATAACAGTTGGTTATACTATAAAAATAAGTCGTAGAATTTAGATGAGTAGCAGCCGAAAAAAACAAAGAAGAAACCTTCCGGATATAAATAACCTACACGTGAAGAGACGGTTCTATGAACAGTACAAAACGTAACGTGTGCTATAGATATAAATAACTGGATTTTCTCCTACAGTAAAAAGAAAACTAAAAAGTGGTTCTACTTCTTCTATTGTACTTCGTTAAAACGAAACTCAGAAACACTATCACCATCACTTATGACTTAAACCTTCTGAATTTGATTGATGAGCGTTGCAATTTCGTAAATAAAAAATAAATAAGAAATGGGAAAATGGAATTATCGTCCATCGCGTAGGTTCTTCCCCCTTCGTAGATCTCCCAATCCTCCTCCCATTTTCTACGACATCAAAGCCCCTCTTCCTGGTAATTTAATTTTTCTCTATTTTTTATTATTTTATTATTTTTCACTCTCTTTTTTATTTTATTTATTATTATTGATATTCTTTCTTTTTATAGGAGAGGAAAAAAAGGTTTTATTTCATGGAATTTTTTATTAGTTAGTTCGAATACTTTGTTAAATAGGAAGTGTTGTTGGGGACTTGTGTTTGGTGCGAATCAATGTTTTAAAAATCGAACCGAACTAACGTTCAATCAGTTGAACCTGAAACAGAAATGCTTATAGTTTGGTTATTTGAGGTGTTATAGTGTCGTTTTGTCTCGATTCCAGCGGGTTAAGGCAGTTAAACTGTATTCTGAATGGTTCAATCGACCGGGTGTATCGCAAAATGGAAATGTGTATAGTTTGGTTATTTGCAGTGTCATCCATTGCGGATCATAGACAATAGTGGTTTGTTCAAATTCCGCTATACTATTGGACAACACTTTGTACAAAACAGCGTATTGAATAACAATAGCGATTTGTTCAAATTTTACTATGCTATATAGCGGCTATTTGACAACACGTTATTTGAGCTGTTATAGTGTGGTTTTGTTTTGATTTGAGTGGTTTAAAGTAGTTCAACTATGATCTGAAGGTGTTGCTGGTTAGATTTTTAAAACATTGGTGCAAATAATACTTGTGAAGTGAGAACATAACCGATGAGTTTCCACTGACAAATAAGTGAAGATTTTGTGATTTTAGAAAAATTGCTTCACAATAGAAATGATATCCATTTGTATTTATTTGTATATGAAAGATTGTTTTGTGCTTTCTATCATTTTGTTTCCTGGATGCAAGTTTTAGAAATTTAGCATTTAAAGTGAACATTTTTCACTGTCTATTGTGCACTAGCAAATTGTTTCTTGAAGTCTCGGTTGTTTGCTAAACGGGGTAGGGTTGCTGCATTGTGACCTAGAAGTCACAGGTTCGAATCTTGGAATAGTCTCTCAACTTTCAGGGTAGGCGTGTGTACAGAGTACATCTACCCTCTCCAGACTCCACTTGGTAGGAGCATCGTGCATTGGACCACTTTTGAGTCTCCAGTGTTTTTCTATTTATCCGTCATTAGTTGGTGTAGAACATTTCATGGCATTCAATTATCTTAGGTGTACTGGCTGCTTCATTCCATGAATGAATGTAGTAATAGTATAGGTTATTTGATGTAGTGAAGTCAGAGGCGCCTAAAGATTTAATCTATTTCTTTAGTAGATGTGCACTTTTCGATGCCGTCTTGCCTCAAGCCATCAAAATTCCCCTTCCTTGGTTTGATGTATACCTCCATTGATTGTAGATATGTATTCCGAGTTTTAGAGGTTTTCAGGATTAAATTGAACTCTCACAATCTTGCATTCACCAAGTTTATAAAGTTTGGCCTTGTATTCTTGTTTTAATGAGAGGTGTTGCAGTTATCGAAAAGGTCATTTTATATTCAATATTAATATTGGTTTGAGAAGCCCTTTAGAGGTTTTAGATAACCCCAGAAATTACGTAGTTACTATTAGATAGTTAGTTGAGTCAAGAAGTTAGCGAGAGGGTTTGATGTATAATGTGTACATAAATAATAGAAGAGGATATCAAGTTATTTTGTAAGAATTGTGGCATTTTGGCATTAGGAGTTGATGCAGAGCCTCAAAGTTTTGTAATTTATACTGTAAAACAGGGAACTCTTCATTATGTTTTTCGAATAAAATTATAGTTCCTATCAATTGGTATCAAAGATCCGATCTTTGGGTTATGGGAGTTCTTGAAAAAGAGTCAAACCTCAGATGGAAAGGAGGCTTATTGTTGGCTAATCCCCACAGATCAGTAGTTTGCAGCCGTTGTAGTATTTAATAAGATGAAGCAGTTAGAATGCAAAATGGTGGACCTTCAAAAAGGTGGTTATCTTGTAAAGACGGTAATCAGAATGCAAAATGGTAGACTTTTAATAAGGTGGTGCTCAAGCAGTATACAGAAGTTTGGAATCAAGATGAGGAAGCAGAAACTAACTTGGATGTCATGAAAGGCAAGAAGTAGATACTGAAACAAAACAAGAAAACAGAAGGAAAAATAGTGTCTTGAAGGATGAAAAAGAATTTGTCATTGAAGCAGAAACAGAATTAGAACCTTAGGCAGTACAGGGTAGGAGCATTTTCATTCAGGAAGAGAAAATGGAAATTCAAAAAAATGATGAATGGGTGCAAGAAATCAATAGAGAAGGTTGGAAGGGGATCGCGTAAAGGGAGGAAGAAATTGATGAGGTTTAAAAGGTGTATCACTGCCCACCAATTGCACTACATGGGAGAGGAGTAATGGATGTAAATCACAAACACCACTTCAAAGATTGGACAAATTTGTTGCCCTAATTTGTGTGGCTCATTTTATTGTTAAGTGGTTTCAAGCCCAACATTATCGCATGGACTTAATTTTTATTCTGTATGATCATTCTACACCAACTGAAATGGCATTGAAATGCACTGAAATTTGCAAAGTTGATTACAGCTAATGGGAAAATATGCAGGGGGTGTTTCAAATCAAGTTTGGAGTTGAAATTGGAAAAATAATCTGAATTTTTTTGTCTTCTGTTCTTCTATTTGCTTCCGGAATTGCAAAAGACCAATGAAGTAATTGGTTTTCACATTTTTTTTCCTCTTTCCAAACCTTGATCTTGAGGACAGGGTGAAAACCTCGGGGGGGTGCATTGTTAGATAAGCTAGTAATTAGTTAGTTACGAACTTACAATTAGATAGTTAGTAGATTCAAGTATGTAGAGAGAAGGTAGTGTATCACAATGTGTGTGTGTGTGTATATATATATAATACAAGAGAGGAGAGGAAGAGGATATTGATTCTTTTATTTTTTGTTAATATTGGGCCTTTTGACATTGGGAGGTGCAGACCCTCAAAGTTTTGCAATTCATACTGTAAGATGGGAATTCTTCCCAATTTCATTCTAATAAAGTTCCTGTACATATCAGGTGACTACCCTACATCATTGGTTTGGTTCAATAAGTGCTTATTGCCAAAGTTTAATATCAATTTCAGAGTATTTGTTGGAACTTTCATATAATTTCTTGACATAGTTTTTGTGATTGAACCTTCTTTACCTGTATTATTTTATGTCTAAAAACTACAACGATAATTTATTATATGTTATGGTCCCTCTTCTATTGTAACACCATATCTAATCTACTGAATTTCTTGTTTTTTAACCATGTTAGAGTATCGGCACGATGGAATACCTTTGTGGGAGAAGAAATACTGCACTTTGATGGGACGTGTACCATGGCAGAAGATTGTTGATTCCAAAAAGTTGATCTACTGCCATAACAATGTGCTCAATTGGAAGGACTCAGCTGCCGAAGAAGCATTTCAAAATGCCAAAAAACGTTACTGGGATAAAATCAACAGCCTTCCATGTGATATTTCTCTGCCTGATCCAGATGCTTATATTGAGCAAATAGATTGGAATCCTTGCATTGATCCAGAACTGATAAAGGAATTAGATAAGGCTTTCTTTACTCTGCCCGACGAAGAACAAGAGAATGTGATAAAAAATAAAAGAACGAAAATTTCAGTTGATGGTGAAAATCCTTGGGAATGTGCCGCAAAACCTTTTAGCAGAGCTTCTGAAAATAATGAAGTTCAATGGCAGAACCAGGGCGATTATCATGATAATTCTGAAAATGCGGATACTACTGACAATCCTTGGGAGAGTAATGGCATTCGTGGAAATGGAGGACTAATCAGCAATGCTGGGGAAGGTGGTCATGTTAAATCTTGGGGTTGGAATGAAGGAAGGGACGATAATAATCAGTGCAAAGATTGGAATTCTGGATGCTTACAGATAGATAAAGGATGGGGCAAAACTAACGATAGTGCTTGGTGCCAGCAGCGGTCAAATAATTCGCCTAATATTGGCAACTCTTGGGAATACAAGTCTACTCAACAGAATGTAATTCCAACAAACACAGGATGGAGAAACAATGACACAAATGTGTCAAGATGGAAGCCACAAGAAAAACCTTATGTTTCAAGTGATTCCCAATTTAGAAGAAACATTGGAGGTTGGACTGCTGGGAATCATAGAAACCAGATTAGGGAAGGCTCTAATAGACATGATTTAGGCTATAATGGATCTCAATTTCAAAGAGATGATAGTCAAACAGGTCATTACTGGAGGAGGGAGCAAAGTAGAAAAAGGGATTTTCGCTCTTAATAGTTAGTTATTACTTATAACACCATACTGTGCCATGTTTTTTGATCGACAATAGTACTTGTTTTTTGTTAATACTGATCAATATTGATATATGCCAGAGGGTTACTGTTTGTCTGGATTTTGGGAGAAGCTGGTTACTGGGTGCAAACGTATAGGGTATTTGCTAAGGATTCTCAAAAACAAGAAATTTGGGCTATTGACTTTATGCTTGAGGTGTAAACTTTGTTTCACAGTTTGGTCCTCTACTGAGAAATTTTTTGGGTTTTTCTCTTGCATTTTGGTTAGTAGAGAACACTGTTCAGTATCATGAGGTGACACCAACACTCATTTAGGTGCTTTGTGCAATGCTAAAGCTCTTGTGCTTTTGGTTGATCTTTGGACAATGAATCATTAAAGCTTCCTTGCAACTCAACACCTTATTTTGTTTTGATCTTTTGTAGGCTGTGACAATAGGTAGTTTCTTCTCTCGCCCTCTAATGTTCTCAAAAGCCCTCTAAATTGTGTCTAGATTGACCAATCCGGATGTGTAAAATACACGTCTGAATTGGCCAATCCGAGCGTGTTTTTTGAGATTTTTGAGAACATTGGAGGCGAAAGTAGAAACCGCCGCGACAATATGGATGTTCTCTTCTAAATTTTGAGAAGGGTCATTTAGCTAACCTTTGCTTGTATTGTAGCTTGGAAACTTGATGTATATCATTGACCCAAAGTTGAATATCTGAATGAACTCAATATGATTGATAGTTTAATAGTGTAGTAGTTACTATGTTGGCATGTATGGAATACTCTGAATTTCGAAAAGTTAAAACTTTATCTACTGGCTTTGAATTGCTTTTGTTAATTTGGGAAATATTCAAAAATTAAAGATTGACCTAGGTGAAAACATCAAATGTACTTTCACATCAACTAGATCTAAGAATGGTTAATACAAGCAGAGTATCAAATATTCTTTCACATCACCATACATCATCTTTTCCTATTTAGATAATTTAATTCAATCAATATATTTAAATATTTTAAAGAAATATGCTGATTGTTATTGGAAAATAAATATGTGACAATATCTAACTCTTACATATTGTAACTATCTACTCTTTCATGTAAGTGTGCATTCTTCTCTTTTTTCTACAAATCTTTGGTATCACTAAATTTTCCTTTTTCCTATGCATTCTTCCAATATGTTAGACTTATAATCAGTAGTAGTAGGCAGTTAAATTATTATACATAGTTTTTATTAATATTTGCCACATGTAACTGCTGTGTGTAGTTAGAATAGAAATAAGTTAATTAGGAGAATAAGACATGTTTATAAATAAAAGGGGTGATCGAGAGAAATGGTATTTTGGCAATTTTGGCATTTGTTTTGGTTTGGGGACTTATTGGCATTGGGAGAGTTCTAAAACCCTGGAATATTCAGAAAACATAATTGTAATATTCATTTTCCGAGGAATGATTTTGAGGCTTTTTTTTATTCTACTATAAAAAAAAATACTAAATACTAAAGTATCACCTTTTTAAAATTCTCAAACTCCAATTTTTCAAGATTTTATTTTATTTTTTTTATTAAAAAAATGAAGGGAAATCGGTCTCCCACACACCGACTTCTCAATGTAATTTTATTTATTTATAAAATTTATTTTGTTATTTATAAAATATTTTTTATTAGTAGACACATACATAGGCGATTTGATCAATTAATAATGACATACCTACTGAAAAAGTGGGTAGTTATAATTTATAAATGTGAAATAATTAATTTAAGTTCTATTAATTATTAATTTAATTAATTATTATTTTAATTAAATAATTAATTTAAGTTTCATTAATTATTAGTTTAAGTAATTATTATTTTAATTAAATAAATAAATAAATGCAATGTTAATATTTTTATAATAATGATCTAATTAAATTTTACTTTATATAATTATTAAAAAATTTAAATAAAATGGAGTCCATAAAAATAAAATTAAAATTAATTAAATATTATAATTAAACATACAAATACAAAATGAGTGAAAAAAATAAACACAAATTTTATTACAATGTTTTTATCACATTAATCTCCTATATGGTGTCCAGCCCCACATAGTGGTGGTCGACGAATACGACGTGAACGATGTGGAGGTAGGTTTTCTTCGTCAACTGGGACATGTGTCTCTTGTACATTTTCACTTAGTAGGTCGACATGTATCGAACAAGTAGGATCTACTTGATTGCGAATGGTGGAAAACCAAATGAGTACATGTTATTAATATAACGAGCAGACGTACCTAGGTATACACCAAATAAGTTATTCACAAAATCTTGGTCGCTTGAATGTAGAGATTGTCGATGATCATATTGTTGAGTTAACATGAATTAAAATGATTGTCTTGGTGGTTCAAATTGTTGTTGTGTTGGGGTGAAAGAAAATGAATGGCGATGTGGTTTTATTTTCAATAGTAACAAGGGGAGTCGATGGACGAGGTCTATTACACCTTTGTCGTTGTGATGGTTGAGTTGGCTCGTCTACAACACCATATCGTGTATCCCACAGTAAGTGAGGAGCTGATATGTACAAATTGGAGTTGTGTCTAAACTACACCATATACTCCTCTGTTGGTATTGCGTGTCCATGTATCAGTTGACTGGTAAGACAACGACTTCGACGTTCATTCCAAAATTGAATCCATGAAGTATGTATGTCTTTCCAATTTTTCAGATGATTCCCTCTTATATCTTGACAGCGAAGTTTATCAATATTTTCAGGTTCATCAGGTGTTTCCTAGGAAAGTCCAAATTGCAGTTTGACTCTATTTGTTTGATGTCATTCTACAGTTGAGAAACAAATCAAAGCGGTTTTGACAGTCCATATCATTGAATCCTAATATGCTTGTTGTGGTATGACGTTTTCAAGACCCCTGTAAGACATCCATATGAACTAGAGAAAACAAAAGACATATTAGTAAGGCGGCATAATTATAAGTAGTATAAATTTTGTTGAACAATGAAATTTTAAACCAGATAATATTGCATGTGATCAATGTTTGACCTATAATTGACAAGATCCCAGTATGGAGTTCCAGAATGGCAAGTATATTATACGTAATTTATTGGAGTAATATGAAAATTGTTTTACCCTTTTGCTAGTAGAGATGATATCTCTCTAGTGCAATGAGGGGCAATAATGGTATGCGATACCACACCCAAGATTGAAGGAGCAATATACATCCATCCAAACATGCATAAGACGGTGCGGTTGCATGACAAATTTGTCTGGATCAGAGTTTGCCAAATAGGCTGAACCCCAAATCGAACACGTTGAAGATGTTTCAACCGGGGAAGATACATCAAATGAACTCTATTGCAAGATTTGTCAGGGATCACCAAACCCTCAATCAAGCGCAATAGGTACGCTCTACAGTGTTGTTGTACTTGCTCACCTGTTGCATTATTCGGAACATGAGCAAATGTGTCTTTCAACCATTTCAGTTTGACGAATTGGCCCACCATCTAATTTTATGAAGGAATGACACTAACAAATATCATTCTAAACACTTTCTCATACACATCTTTTACCTACAATGGCTCTATTAGAGTTTTTTGTCATAGTATATTACAATGGACATGTTGAGAGGACAAATATAGAAGGTGTTGTCTTTGCATGTGCCGATTCATCCTTGTTAAAAGTGAAGAAAAATATCAAACTTGATGGACTAATCAAATGTATGTAAACAAAGATTCAATCAGACAACTCAAAGAGGGCGGTCGATGTTATTTATCGATGCCCTATAACTCTTGCGCCAGGACATGTTCGGTATGAATCGTTAAATCTTGTAGGAGATGATGGCATGCAAATGATGTTTGACACATTCATAGTAAGTAAATGTCTTGGTATTTCAATAATTTAAGTTTATGCAGGGTTAGTAAATGATCCTATAGATGACACACAAGTAATTTTACCATATATTGAGCCAACACCTTATTCAATTCCTAACTCCATACCATTTTCATACCTTTTTATTGAAACACAAATCCACCATCAGTCAATACCCTCTTCGTCATCACATCACTCATCAACAACCACCCATGGTATTGACCTTAACACATCGTACGATGATGATCCTATTGGTGTTGTGGCTGGTGACCACAATGAAGAAGTTGGTGATTTTAGTGAGAATGAGGATGATATTTTTGCTAAAGTTGTGGCTGTAGTAGAATCTCCATCTACTACAATTTGTTTCTCTTACCCCCCCCCCCCCCCCCCCCCCTTT
>NC_021164.2:20309220-20320538 GCF_000331145.2 Cicer arietinum | reverse complement strand
CCCCCCTTCACATTTTTACAACGTTATCTCGGACAACATGAATTACGTTGACGATGAATTTATCAACTCTATGTCCCAAAATTAATCTTACCTTCTTTCAGATCTTGACAATCTCCAAGTGGGGATAACATTTTCCACAAAAGTCATGGCAATGCAGTGTGTAAAAGAATATCATATGCACAATTCTATGAGCTTCGTCATTGCGCATTTTGATAGCACTAGATGGATTGTCCGTTGTAAAAATAAAAATTGTATTTGGAGGTGTAGAATCTTGAATGGAAAGAAATCAAACATCTGGAAGATCACAAAACTAAAACGGCCACAAACATTCTCAAAAACAATGGTTTCACAAGATCACCAACAACTCTCTTTGGCTGTTATTTGTGAAAGCATCCTACAAATGGTAATAGCGGATCCCACAATATCAGTTTCAGTATTGATTGCACATATACGATCTCGGTACACATATACCACTACTTATAGAAAGACATGAATTGCAAAACAAAAGGTCATTAAGAGAATATACGGGAATTGAGAGGAATCATACAAAGAGCTTCCAAGGTGGACCCTTGCTTTCAAACATTATCTTCCAGGAACTATTACTGATATTGAAGTGCGACCCTTTTATTGAGGATGACCAAGGAGTTCCTAGAAAAGTTGTCTTCCATCGCCTCTTCTAGAGTTTCCAACCATGTATCAATGGGTTTGATCATTGTAAGCCAGTTGTTTCAGTTGATGGAACATAGTTGTATGGGAAGTATCGTGGGACCTTACTAATGGTAATCTCTCAGAATGGTGATGGCCATACCATTCCTATAGCATACGCCATTGTTGAGGGTCAAACATCAGATGTATAGTTTTTCTTCCTCAATCGTATACGAATGTTTGTCACACCTCAATCCAACCTCCACTTGATTTCGGATAGACTTGAGTCAATTAAAATTGTTGTTAGGCGTGTAAACAACAATTGACATCATATCTTTTGCATTCAACATATATCACAAAACTTCGCGAGGACCTTCAAAAATGGCCAAATGAAAACTATTGTAACCATCATGGGTTAGTATTTTTTTTTATATATCTCACACATATTTTTGTTTTCAAACTATCTACAACAACATCAACTTTTGTTCCTTTAGGATACGCCATGACTCAACCAAGTATCACATACTACAGAAGACACATAAGTGATTGGAGTCAAGATGAAGTAAAATGGCTCGATGATATTCCAAAAGAACAATGGCTACAAGCATATGATGAAGGTAGACATTGTAGACACATGATAACTAATCTTTCTGAGTGCATAAAAAATGTATTAAAGGGGACACACAATCTTCCAATCAGTTCTTTGGTGCAAGCAACATATTATAGAGTGACTGCAAAATTTGAAGAAAGAGGAACACAGACCCAAGCAATGACAGCATCATGTTTGATTTACTCAAATACAATCATTCAAGGAATGAGCAATATCGAATTCCCATGAAGTTCTTATTCACAATCGAGTCCATAGTATCTTTACAGTTAAGGAGTTGGTTCATCCACCAAGCGGTCGTCCAATAGGGACATTCAAAGTAGACCTGGACAAACGATGATATGATTGTTGTGAATTTCAAGCATTACACTATCCATGTTCACATGCCATCGTCACTTGTTCGTTTATTCACCGTGACTACATGATGTATGTGCCATCCAAGTATACATTGCAATATATCTTTGACGTTTACAAGAAAGAGTTCCCAGCAATTCTTCTTCAATTATATTGGCCAGAATACAATGCAATATAATTGTGCCACAATCCAGCCATGAGAAGAGATCCAAAAGATCGTCTACGATTTACTCTCGTTCATACTGAAATGGATCAACGGGAAAAAAAATATACACCCCAAGAGATGTGGTTTGTGTTGGAACGAGGGACATAGCAAGAATAAATGTCCTTATCGTACTAATGCTCCCGATGAAAATTTGTTCATATTAATAAAATTAGTTCATTTTGTATTTTTATTTTTAATTATAATATTTAATTTTATTTTATTATTTTTATGAACTTCATTTTATTAAGTTTTTTAATAATTATAAAAATTAAAATTTAATTAGTTAATTATTAAGAAAAATATTATCTTTTACTTATTTATTTAATTAAATTAATAATTAATGAAACTTAAATTAATTATGTAATTAAAATAATAATTATTGATTAATAAAATGTATATTTATTATTATCAAAGATGTTAACAAAAAATAATGTATTACATTATTTCATATTTATAAGTTATAACTACCCACTTTTTTAGTGGGTATGTCATTATTAATTGATCAAATCCTCCCTTTATGTGTTTATTAAATAGCACTACTAATAAAATAAACTATAAATAATAAAATAAATTTTATAATTAAAATAAAATAAAATAAAAAATAAAATTATATTGAGAAGTCGATAAGTGGGGGACCGATTTCTCTTCATTTTTTTTATAATGCAATATTTTTAAACGCACAAAATCTTATTCCCTAATACTTCATATCAAATATGAACATAAGAATTATGTAAATTTGTATTCTACAAAGTAGTAAACTTAAGTGAATCACTAAATTTTATATGATTTTAACAAGTATTAAAATTATGAATTAATACAGTTTTTGTGCATGCACTATCATCGAATAAATAATTACAAGTATTTAAGTTGTAAAGCAAACAGTTTTAAAACTCAGTATTCATATTTAAATTTCAAAATTACTAGCAGTTTCTTTTTTACTCTGTTAAGTATTATTTATATATTTCTAGCAAAAATGGGTTATGGTCACCATTGTTACACGTTTTTTGCAAGATATAATTCCATCTATGAACTGCATCTAAACACTAGCACGTATCAGTACAACAAATAATTTCTTCTCCTTCAATTTACAACAATATCAAGAAGCATAAGAAATCAATTAATCAGTTCAATTAATCAAGTTTATTTCAAAAAAAAGTTTTAAATTATTTTTTTTAGAAAAGGCGAATCATTTCTTTTTTTTGAAAAATAATCGAAATATTTTTGTCAAAAGAATTTTGAAAATATTTTCCAAAAAAATTCATTTAAAAACTAGTTCAAAATATTAAACTAATTTATATTTATAAATCAGTTACAGTTTAATTTTTAGACCATAAACACTCCTAAATATAGGAGATTTATAATCCACATGACATTATACTCTCTAAATCAAAGATTGACTAAGGTGTATCATAACAAAGAAAAAATATTTTAGGAAAAAAAATTTAATTGACCTCAACAATGAGAAGTGTTTCCAATTCTTTGTAACATATAAAGTGTTGTAGTAGAATTGAATTTTTGTAAATCTTAAGTTATAATAATACTTGATAATCAAAGCAAAGTGAAATAAATGCACAATGAAATTAGTTCCATGCCTAAGTAACTAGAAGAGTATATGTTTCCAATCCTTTTCTTCCGTGTATGACAAGCTTTAGCACAATATTTTGTTCGGTCAGAATCATACATAAAAAGGCTTTTGTTGTTGTATATGCATCCTTAGCCAACTTCTTATGAAACCCTTATTGCAATAATCAGATTAAAGAAGTCAGTGGCTACACACTATGTCGATCCAACTAAAAAAAGAAAACAAATTAAAACCTTTGAGCAGGACTGACCCAAGACATAAAAAGGTCTAAAGCGAATTAAAATGTAAAGTCTTTTAGAGTTTCTAATAGTATTTTGTAAAATTATTATATCTTTTATGAAAAAGTTACTTTTTAGACACTTTTGAGTAAAATTTAGATAAATACGGTGTAGTATTTGTATGTTATTAAAATATAAAATAATATTTTAAGATGTTGCAACATATTACTCGTTAATATCATAACTAAAGTTAGTGAGTGGGAGTTGATTTGTAGAGAGAACTAGTACAAAGCTTAATCTTAATTATTTAGATCGATAAAATTGTCCTATTAAATACTTTAATAGATTGTAATTTTGACTTTAAATAAATTGTATTATTATAGGTGGAATATTTCGTTTAATTCTTTGGATCTAATATAATTTTTTATCATTAAAAAAAAATTAAAAAAAAAATACTCTTGATTTTGACAAGCCTATGAGTATCTCAAAGATTCTTTAGTACGTAAGATTCAACCATCTAATCCACACGACACCATGCTCTCCATATTAAAAAAAAAAAAAAAAAAGGATTGCTAATATAGTAAAATGCAGGAAAACAAATAAGTCTTGAACATGCTATTTAGCTAGTGTCGCGATCTAAAATTTCGGGTATTTCTCGAATTCAATGAAGTCGCCACCAAAATTTATTTTAAAATACGGAAAATATTGGGAAACCATTAAAAATAGAAAAGAAAAAAAATGGTATTTGAAACCAAATTTGAGTTCGGGAGTCAATTATGCGTAGAGAAGGTATTAGCATCCTACGACATCCGTTAAAAACGGTTACCTATAATTAATTGTGCAAGATTAATTTTAACTTAAGTATATTTATTTTTTTATTATTAAATATGAATAACAAATATTACTTTATTTAAAATATGATTTTGAAATAAATATGTACTTAACAAATAAAGGACAAAAAAAAAGAAATTTTTATTTATGTCCTTGACAAGAATATGATCTTGCTCCTACGTATCTCCTGGTGCGATAGAAAAATCAAAGCTACGTAGTTCTTGGCTAAAAAAAATCTGAATGTGTTGAGTGTGTGTTAAAGAAAATTTGTTTTGTGATAAAAAGTTTTGACGAAAAGAAAAAAAATAAAAGAGTTAGATTTTAGTAAGTATTTTAAAATATGAGTTTTAAGACGATCAAGTTGTACACCTTGTGCCCCAAAACTCAAGGAATAAAGAAGATGTCACATCTAATTTAGTTCTCTAAAAATATTTTATTATTCTCGATTTTTAAGTTGAGTTTCAAAACCACCAAGTAGTACAACTTGTATTTTAACAACTCAAAGATAAAAAAAGTTACATCTAATAAATAAATTGGTTTTAGATTAGTTCATTAAAATAGATAAATGAATGAATAAATAAATAAATAAATAAATAGAATAAAATAAATAAGTAAAATAAAGAAAGTTTTAGAACTATCAAGTTGTACTACTTGTGTCCTAACAACTCAAAGATTAAAAAGAGTTACGTCTAATAAATAAATCGATTTCAAATTAGTTCGTTAGAATAAATAAATAAATGAATAAATAAATAGAATAAAATAAATAAAATAAAATAAATAAGTAAAATAGTGTTTTAGAACTATCAAGTTGTACCACTTGTGTCCTAACAACTCAAAGATTAAAAAGATATCACATCTAATTAATTTTTAACATAATATTTATTTGTATTTTTATGATGAAATTGATATTTAATTATGAAGAAAATTAAACATTTAAAAAACATAAAAAATAAAAAGTAAAATAAAATAAAATGAATAGATTTAAATGGGCTGAGATTAGTAAAATTTAAATGGGCTGAGATCAGTAAAGTTTAAATGGGTTGAGATTAGTAAAATAAAAATTAATGAATTTAAATGGATTGAGTTATGGGCTGAGATTAAAATGAATAGGTTAGTAAAATGTCTCAAGCCCAAAGTAACTTAAACCAAAAAACAAAGTTCAAAACAGAAAACCCTAATTACTAATTGAGGTTGAGTGGCTGATGAGAGAAAGAAACTCATGTGCGGCTGGGTTAGGGCTGTTGACAAAACGGGTTGGCTGATGGCAGAAAGAACCCCAGGTGCGACTGGGTTGGGGTTGATGGCAAAACTCAGGTCGATTGGCTAATGGCATGCATCAGCTGCGACCAGGTTAAAAAATAAAAGGGAAAACGAAGAACGCATAAAAGGTGATGGCGACCTCAGCGACGGTGACAGTGCCGACGACGATAATGGCAACAGTGACATCGGCGATGGCAACAACGAAGAAGACATCATCACAGGTTCGGATTTTTAATCGATTTCGTTCATTAAATAAATAAGTTTACAATTTTTAAATAAAAGAGTGATTCTGATGATGATGATAAATAGCAAAATATGTATTGTACATGAAGAAAAAAAAAACATACCTTAATATTTCGTGTTTGTTGTTTGTTACTAAAAACTCTTTCTGATTTCTCCCCTTTCTCCTTATTTGTATGTGTATTTTTCTTAGAGTTAACCTCAGATTCCTCCCACTCTTTGAAATTTTTAGGTGTATTTATAGAGTTTTTTTTATTTTTTTTTTATTTTTTTATGTTTAGTTGTTTTCTTATATGTGCCACTGTTTGAGGTTGAGCTTTCCAAATCCTTGTTTGATGTTTTAATTTCTTTGCTCATCATCTGTATTTTCCTGCACCACTGATGCCTTCGTAATTTTTTATTATTTTGCTTTTTTCTGATTATTTGCTGAGCTTTTATTTGTCCTTTAGTTTCGTTTTTTTTTTTTAAACTCAAAAATTTGTCTATTTGTTCTGCATAATGTGTACAAAGGCTGATTTATAAAAGTTATCTTTTTATTTCTTTATTTAGCTACAACAGGTACAAATGTATCAGTGAGCATGGCTTATGCATCAATGGCAGTCAGCATCAACATAACAAAACTGGCAAAACTGGCTTGTGCATCAATGGCAGTCAGCATCAACATAGAAAAACTGGAAACAACTAGCTTTATTAGTTTGACCTAATTTTTTTGTAATTTAATTTGCAATTCGAATGATAAGGTATGAATGATTTGTGTGTTATGCATCGAGTATAGGTAAAGTGTCAATGAAGATACATGGATCATGTGAGTATGAGTAAATTATGCATGATTTATGTGTGTCATGTATTATAGATCATTTTTTGTTTATTTTTTTGATTCCCCAATCCTTATGCTCTTCTCCGTCCCAAGATTCAACGAATGAAGATAACAACCATTTTTTGCATGATGACTCCAATATGTCTTGTGTGATCGCTTTTTTGAGGCGAAGCAAAATCCATTGTTTAAAATGGTTACCCTCCTTATTATTTTTCACACACTCATATATCTTGAGAATCAAATGAGTTCCCGTGTATATATTTTTCAAGTGTCAAAATATTTAAAATACTTTTATATTTTCATATATTTCAAATTCCAACATTTATTATCATAAAACAAAATTTTGAAACAATAGAAATCAATAATGAAACTGGATTGGTATATAAAGAGTGTAACGTTCAACATTGAATGACAATATTAGTCGCGTTATCAGTGATTATCTTGTTTGGCAAGCCATATCGACAAATCAATTCTCTTTTAATGAATTTGACAACCACACTTCTCGTTACATTGGCATAAGAAGCGGCTTCAACCCATTTTGTGAAATAATCAATAGCTACCAGGATAAATCGGTGACCTTTGGAAGCTTTAGGCTCAATGAGTCCAATAACATCCATCCCCCACATTGAAAACGGCCATGGTGATGTTAAAACATTCAAAGAGGTGGGCGGTACATGTATTTTATCAGCATATATTTGACATTTATGACATTTCTTTACGTAACTAAAGCAATCAGATTCCATAGTCAACCAATAATAGCCAACCCTCAAGATTTTTCTTGCCATTGCGTGTCCATTTGCATGAGTTCCAAAAGAACTTTCGTGAACCTCTTGAATGATCTTTTCTGCTTCTGCTTTATCCACACATCTGAGGAGAACCATATCATGATTCCTCTTATAAAGCACATCACCATTTAAGAAGAAGTTCATTGACAACCTTCTCAAACCCTCTTGTCGTTCTCTGAAATACCTGATGGATATTCCCTATTCTTAACATAGGATTTGATATCATAAAACCATGGTTTATTATCAAGCTCTTCTTTTATCGATAAGCAATATGCTGGCTTATCCTTTTGTTGAATTTTTATGACTGTCACATCCTGACCGACGCTTATTTTGAACATTGATGACAATGTGGCCAAGGCATCAGCCAGTTGGTTTTCTTCTCGAGGAATATGGTGAAAAGTGATATGCTCGAAATTTTCTACCAATTCTTTGATATGTGTATGATACATAATCAATTTGGAATCTCGAGTTTCCCACTCTCCTTTTGTTTGATGGATAACCAAAGATGAGTCTCCATATACCTCAAGAACTTTTATCTTTGACTCAATGGCTGTTTTAATGCCCATGACACATGCCTCATATTCTGCAATGTTATTTGTGCAATCAAAACACAATCTAGCCGTAAATGGAGTGAATTGGTTCTCCAGAGAAATCAAAATTGCCCCAATTCCATGACCTAACGCGTTAGAAGCACCATCAAACACTAGCGTCCATTTTTCTTTATCAGGTGATTCATTCTCTTCAAATAAAGTCATGATGCCTTCATCGGGGAATTCACACTACATTGATTGATAATCTTTTACAGGTTGTTGGGCCAAATACTCTGCTAGAGCACTTCCTTTTATAGCTTTTTGTGTAACGTATTTCAAGTCGTATTCTGATAACAACATCTGCCAACAGGCAATCCTTACAGTAAGAGCAGGTTTGTCAAAGATATACTTAATTGAGTCCATTTTAGACACCAACCAAGTTGTATGACATAACATGTATTTCCTCAACCGACGAGCAGCCCATGGTAATGCGCAACATGTTCGTTCAAGTAGTGAATACCTTGTTTCGCAGCTGGTGAACTTTTTGCTCAAATAATAAATAGCATGTTCTTTCTTACCAGATTCATCATGCTGCCCCAATACACAACCCATTGAATCGTCAAGTACTGTCAGATACATAATAAGCGGTTTTCCAGGAACTGGAGGCACTAATATTGGAGGTTTTGATAAGTATTGCTTAATCTTTTAGAAAGCTTTTTGACAATTCTCATTCCATTCAACCTTTTGGTCTTTGCGCAACAACTTGAAAATTGGCTCGCATGTAGCGGTGAGATACGGTATGAACCTGGCAGTGTAATTCAATCTTCCTAAAAAGCCGCGAACTTCTTTTTCCGTGCGTGGAACGGGCATTTCTTGTATTGCTCTTACTTTATCTGGATCCACTTCTATCCCTTTTTGACTAACGATAAACCCAAGTAACTTGTCTGATCTTACACCAAAAATGCATTTAGAAGGGTTTAAACGGAGTTTGAACTTCCTTAGTCGCACAAACAATTTTTGAAGGTTAATAACATGTTCTTCTTCGGTCCAAGATTTTGCAATCATATCGTCCACGTAAACCTCTATTTCCTTATGCATCATGTCATGAAACAAAGTTACCATTGCTCTTTGATAGGTTGCCCCAACATTTTTCAATCCAAATGACATCACTTTATAACAGAAAGTCCCCCATTGTGTGATGAATGTAGTTTTCTCCATATCTTCGGGAGCCATCTTGATTTGATTATACCCAGAGAAACCATCCATGAAGGAGAAAAGAGAATATTGAGCAGTACTATCTACTAGGACATCAATGTGAGGCAAAGGAAAATCGTCTTTTGGACTAGCTTTATTTAAATCCCGATAATCAACACACATTCGAACCTTTCCATCTTTCTTTGGAACTGGAACAATATTAGCAACCCATTGAGGATATTTTGCCACTGCTAAGAAACCAACATCAAATTGTTTTTTGACCTCTTCTCTAATTTTAAGTGACATATCAGGCCTCATCCTCCTCAATTTTTGTTTAATTGGAGCACATTCAGGCTTAAGTGGTAGCTTGTGTTCAACTATGTTAGTATCTAGCCCAGACATATCCTGATATGACCATGCAAAGACATCCACATAATCAAATAAAATCTTAACCAGCTTTTCTCGTTCAATTTCTTTCATAGACTTGCCAATTTTAACTTCTTTCTTATCATGTTCAGTCCCTAAGTTGATCACCTCAAAAGGTTCTTGATAAGGTTGGATTATCTTATCTTCCTATTCAATTAACCTTTTTAGTTCTGGGGGAGGCTCACAATCGTCTTCACAATCCTCATCAGCGTGATTAATTGGGTGTTCAAAATTACAAGGAAGGGTTCTAGCGCTGCTATTTTCAACATACTCATTTTCGACTCTACATGGTTTAAATTTAAGAAGAAAAAGGAAAAAAAGAAGATATGAATAAAGATTGCCAAAAAAACAAAAAGAAAAACAATTGGAGAATTCAAAAATGCGTTTATTGATAATAAGTAGGAAATTGGAATACATGCGCCCTAATTAGTTATCCTTATAGCCTTGGGCAGAGCAAAAGGAGTTAAAATACATAATTAATTTGAACATGAATTAACAAACACGGGAAACTCGATGATCTTCCAATTATTGAGATTGGTGTTTGGAGAACAAGGGTACACCAATTTGAGGGTATCATCATTAACACGATCCTCTTCTACAACATCCACTTGATCAGCATATATTATTCCAGCACTTTGAAAGGTTTGATGAATGTCACAAATATGGATCTTTTGTGAATTTGGTACCTAGTTTTCCCAACGAGCTAGCTTGCTTTCTCGTTTTTCTTTTACAGCGTTCTCTTGATCAGCTTTGGTAGGTATATATCCCAACCCGTACTTATCCTTCTTTTCTGGTATTTCTATCAATTTCCCAAATTTAACAAAAGCTCCTCCTTCCAACACGGATTTTGTAGACTTCAATGATGTGGTAGATAGCTTTGGTTCTTTTAAACGAAATCCTTCACCCACGAAGACAACATTAGCGATTTCTAATGCTTGGAAGGAAGTCTCTATGGTTTCCTCTATGTCTTCAATGTAACTCGTAGAAGATAGATGACTCACTATCATATCTTCTTCTCTAGATATTATCACCAGATTATTGTTCACTATAAATTTTAGCTTTTGGTGGAGAGTGGATGTCACTGCTCCAGCAGCGTGAATCCACGGTCTCCCTAAAAGGCAACTGTACGTCGGTTTAATATCCATAACTTGGAAGGTTATTCCAAAGTTATGGGGTCTAATTTGAATCGGCAGGTCAATCTCACCAACAACTTGTCTTCTGGATCCATCAAACGCTTTCACCACCATAGCACTCGGCTTCAAATAAGCCCCATCAAAAAAAAGTTTTGAAAGTGTCGATTTCGGCATGACATTTAACGATGAACTGTTATCAACTAGAACTCGTGCAAGAATATGATCATAACACCTCACAGAGATGTGTAGTGCTTTATTATGCTCCATCCTCTCAGTTGGTAATTCGACATCGCTAAAACTCAATCCACTACTGGCGGTGATATTACCGACAACTCCATCAAACTGGTCCACAGTAACATCATGAGTAACATGGGCCTCATTTAAAACTTTCATCAGTGCTCTTCTATGCGCTTCAGAGTTTAATAACAAAGAAAGAACAAATATCTTAGAAGGGGTTTGATTTAGTTGATCTACCACCTTATACTCACTTT
>NC_021164.2:20270477-20308998 GCF_000331145.2 Cicer arietinum | reverse complement strand
ACTAAATGGGATGTGACTTCATAACTCCAGGGAACCGCTTTGTTATTTTCATAAGGAAAAGAGGTTGGTGCTTGGACAATTATTGCATTTTTCCCACTATGAGTTGACTTAGGATTCTCTTTTCTATAGAGGATTTCCAATGGTCTTGGAAAAAATCTATCATTTTCCATGCATGGCTCTATGGTCGATACATAATCATCTTTTGTGTATTGGTCTATCTCTTCTTCAATGATATTGACAACGGCATCTCCGTGACCCGACAAAGGATTATTCCCTATGTTGGGACCGTCTTCCTTGAAGGTAAGCCATTTTGAATTAATCAATTCTTGCACTTTAATTTTTAAGGCTTGACAATCTTCGACGGAATGCCCCAAGGCTCCGACATGGTATTCACATTTGGCATTTGTATTATACCATTTCGGGAATGGTGGTTCTAGAGGTTTCATTGGCCTCAGGACTACCATTGAATTTTGAAGTAAGTGAGGCAACAATTGGCTGTACGTGACGGGAATTGGGTCAAAACGGGTTATCCTTTTTTCTCGATTGGTAGGTGGTCTGTAATGATTTGAGATTGGATTTTGGTTCCATTGACTTTGTTGGGAAAATGCGGTAGGTGGTGGTTGATAAAAAAGTGGTCTTGAAGGGTAATATTGAGGGCATGAAGCTTGTGTGGTTGCGGCCACATATGGATAAGGAATGTAAGGAGTTTGTGGTATCGGGGGCTGGAAGTTTGGGGGTCGATAAGAATTGATGGGTGGAACGTAAAAGACTATAGGGTTTACCATTACAGCATTAACGTCCCCTTCTTTCTTTTTTGTGAATGTCGCTTGGGGTCTTTTTATGCTAGTTGCTGCACATACAATCTTGCCACTCCTCATCCCACTTTCTATCCTTTCTCATATCATGATAAGGTCAGAAAATTTTGATGACATACTCCCAATCATCTTATCATAAAAAGGCGACTAGAGAGTATCCATAAACATACCAACCATTTCTCTTTCAGATAAAGGAGGTTCTACTTGTGATGCCATTTCCCTCCACCGTTGCGCGTATTCTTTGAAAGCTTCGTTGTCATTTTTCAATGAATTTTGCAATTGCATCCTATCAAGGGTCATGTCAACGTTGTACTTGTATTGTTTCAAAAAGGCATCAACTAGGTCTTTCCATGAACGAATTTGATTTCGCTCGAGATGCATATACCAACTTAACGATGTCCAACTCAAACTGTCTTGGAAAAAGTGAATGAGAAGTTTATCGTTATGAGCATGAGAAGCCATTTTTTTGCAATACATAATTAGATGATTTTTAGGACATGTGTTGCCTTTGTATTTTTCAAAGTCAGGAACCTTGAATTTTGGAGGGATAGTCACATCAAGAACCAAACACATGTCGAAAGCTTCGAGACCATAAACATTATGCCCCTCAATTGCTTTTATTCCCTCTTCTAAGACATGAAATTTTTCCTTTGATTGTGTATCATCTCCAATGTGAGGTTGATGCCAATTCCCATTAGTATCAAAATGGGGCACTTGAGGTACACTATATGGAATATTTTATGTGGGTATAGTGTTTTGGGGTGGCACATAGCCCAGATAAGGTGGAATTTGTGATTGGTTTAAGTTTTGGGGATTGACAGCTGAGTGGTTTTGGTTATTTTCTATGGGGTTGATGACTACGGGCGGAGTATAACCAGGTGGGAGACCATATATAGGAAATTGCATAGCTGTTGTGCGGAATTGTTGGTTAGTCGGGGTAAAACCCGATGGATGAGAAGGAGTAGTTTGGTGTTCTTCATTTACAATTGGAGGATCCCCATCTGTATTCTCCTTCCTTGCCAAAGCATGTATAGCTTCCAAGATTCGATCGACCTTTTCCTTCAGTTGGTTGACATCCGCTCTCATCACCTCTTGATTTTGCTCGAGTTCATCCATGATCTTGGAATTCGCGCGCGTTCGATAAGGGTGTCGGGGAAACAGCTTTATTGATTTTTTTCTGTTTTTTATTAAATAAATAAATAAATAAAATTTATATGAGTATTAAAATATGAACGTGATGGAAATGAAATAAATTAGTTAATTATGATAGTTGGATAATGGGGAATCATACGCCTTAGGTAATAGCAAGAACAAATTATTAGTGAAGAAAATATGAAGATTGGAAATCAAAATAGAAAATCCTTCATTGATAAGAAAAAGAGTACATCATATTCAAATTAAAAACTACATTGACTATGGGATTTCAATCTTCACTTTTAATAGGACAACCAATCTTCTCCCCCAATTCTTCTATCAAATTTTTGCAATATTCAACAAACTTGTAGACTTTGACTGGAGTATTCAACGGATGCATTACTGCATCAATCTCTCTTAGATGCTTTGGAATTTTTAAGACTGCTTGATTAGCTAGCATTGTCAATTTTGAAAAGCAGTCTTTCCAATGTCTTCCTTTATCTTCCAGCTCTTTATAGATCTCTTGATTCTTTAATTGACCTAGCAACACCATAAACTGATCCTCCCAATACAGGGTTTCGTCCTTTAGGTCACTATAGATCTTTTCATGGTAATCAATGTAATTCTTTAGCTCACTAGAATTCTCCGTTTCTATTCTTAGTGCGTCTTGATGTTTTGAGAGTAGTTCTTTAATTTCTTCTTTGTGTTGCCTCTCATTCGTTACTTGACTCTCATACTCAGCTACCATTTCTTTCAGTTGTTTCTTTAAATCTTCAAACTCTTTTTTTATCTTCTTTTCAAAGCTTGTTGATTTTGTCCACAATTGCTTCCACATATAGGCCTCTTCGATAGCTGCATTCTTTTCTTGCTTTCGCACATCTAACTCTTCATTTGCACCTCTCAAACAATCTTGTATATTAAGTTTATTTTCTTTTTCAATTTTCAACCTCTTGTTACTTCTTTCAATAAACTGACTTTTATATGTGTTTTCTGATCGTAAGTTCTCATTCTCTTGGGAGACTTTTTCTAACTTCGCCTATAGCTCTTTTTTCTCCTCCTCGGATTTCAACAATAATTCTTTGAGTTCTCCTATTTCTTCATTGGTGGCAAGGGTAGGTTCAGATATTTCCTCATCACTCGAGGGTGTATTGTGGAAAGGCAACTTGATTTCTTGGACTCTATTTTTTACCCATTGTTGATAGGGTTCTTTTGTGCTGCAACTTCTGCATCCAAGTACTTTTCCTTTTCTGATGATCTTTTCCCAAGCTCGACTTATCCTTCGCAACATCGGTGGGTTTACTATACTCGTATTGTGCAAAATAAAAGCTTCCAACGACTTATCATCTGGTTTTTCCAACATAGGGTAGCCAAGCTGTCTCAAAGCTATCGCCGGATTGTAATTAATACATCCTTTGGTTCCCATGAGAGGCACATTTGGGAAATCTCCGCATTGACATATTACTTCCTCCACCCCCTGCTCTCTATGATACCATGAAATTGTGTCCTTGATAAGGCTAGCTATACTCTGAGCCCATTCATGATTATTTTTAATTTCAACATGATACCCTCTCTTGAATATATGAGACATAAACCAGATATACAGCACTGGAGCACAACACAAAATTGTTCCCCCTTTCTTCTCATGTCGCGGGAACTGGATTTTGATTATGTTTGTTAAAAGAAAAGAAGACATTGATGGCAGCAAATTCTATAAAATTATCAAGGTTTGGAAATAAAACAATACCATAGATAATTAGACCCAAAACATCTATAAAAATAGTCCATTCTTTTTTAACGGCTAAATCGTGGCACTTTTGCTCTAGATATTTTCTTGAAAAACCATGAATGGCTCCTTTTTCTTCTTTTGTACTTGCCAACTCTCTTATATCGATTTTCAATACTTCCGAAATTGCCTCCAAACTTGGTGGTTGCCCAGTATATCGATAAGGATTTCCTTTTTCTAGGGAATAACCCAATATTCGCTCAAATTCCTCTAATGTCGGGGCCAACTGAAAGTCTTGAAAGGTGAAACATCTTAAGAGATGGTCGTAATACTGAGCCAACGCCGTGAGTGCCCCTATTTGCACATTTACTGTCAAGAGATTTAGGATCTTCCCATATTTGTGAAAGAAACTCTCCCGTTGTATAGTTTTCATTTGAATGCTAATGTCTCTTAAACTTTTCAAATTAGGTTGTTTGAACTTTAAAAGTAAAGTTTTTCTCTTTTCCAATCCCATTGTCCACTTTAATTTAACACATGACTACGATTCTTAAGATTCCCCAACAATCCTGAAAATTGATGCAAAATGTCAGTTCATTTTCCAAAAGAAACAATGTCATGTCATGAGATATGAATGCAATGATGTAGAATGACTGTTGTGAATATATAACATTTTGAATGAATGTATGAGGTGTTTTTTGCTTATATGGATATTCTTATAATGAAAGGGTCTATTGGCTTATGTAGTGAAACTCTCACAAGGGTGGCTCTATAGTTTTAAACACGGTCCCTAGAGCCAATAATCTCATTTTGGAATATTGTCAACAACAATAGGTAAACTATTTGTAGTGATATACCCTCAACAAGATCAAACTCTATATGAGATTTTCATGCTAACCAAACAGGATGTACATCCAGAAGGCTACAACTACACAACCTCGAAACTAAACTTAAGTTTTGTTCAAACCCGGGTGTAAGGTTCCACTCATTAGTGTGTGTCTTAATAAAAGTATAGGGTGTAGAATAAGTATGATTCAATAACTCCATAACGATAATAAAACATATAATAAAAATAAATAAATAAATAATAATAAATAAAAAATAATCTATAAGTTTAAAATGAATAAATAAATAATAATGTCAACCAACACTTATTAAGAAATAATAAATACATAAAATAAAATATAAAAAAAATGAAAAAAACAGACAAATATAGAAAAAGTTAAAAATTATGCACAATTAATTTCTTAGGCTTGACTCTCTAAATTGTCCCCAGTAGAGTCGCCAGCTGACGCGGCCTAAAATTTTTAGTGTTTCTCGAATTCAATGAAGTCGCCACCAAAATTTATTTTAAAATAGGGAAAATATTGGGAAACCCTTAAAAATAGAGAAAAAAAAATGGTTTTTGAAACCAAATTTGAGTTCGGGAGTCAATTATGCGTAGGGAAGGTATTAGAACCATACGACATCTGTTAAAAACGGTTACCTATAATTAATTGTACAAGATTAATTTTAACTTAAGTATATTTATTTTTTATTATTAAATATGAATAACAAATATTACTTTATTTAAAATATGATTTTGAAATAAATATGTACTTAACAAATAAATGACAAAAAAAGGAATTTTTATTTATGTGCTCGACAAGAATGTGATTTTGCTCCTACGTATCTCCCGGTGCGATGGAGAAATCAAAGCTACATAGTTCTTGGTTAAAAAAAAATACGAATGTGTTGAGTGTGTTTTAAAGAAAATTTGTTTTGTGATAAAAAGTTTTGATGAAAAGAAAAAAAATAAAAGAGTTAGATTTTAGTAAGTATTTTAAAATATGAGTTTTAAGACGATCAAGTTGTACAACTTGTGCCTCAAAACGCAAGGAATAAAGATGTCACATCTAAATTAGTTCTCTAAAAATATTTTATTATTCTCGATTTTTAAGTTGAGTTTCAAAATCACCAAGTAGTACAACTTGTGTTTTAACAACTCAAAGATAAAAAAAGTTACATCTAATAAATAAATCGGTTTTAGATTCGTTCATTAAAATAGATAAATGAATGAATAAATAAATAAATAGAATAAAATAAATAAGTAAAATAAAGAGAGTTTTAGAATTATCAAGTTGTACTACTTGTGTCCTAACAACTCAAAGATTAAAAAGAGTTACGTCTAATAAATAAATCGATTTCAGATTAGTTCGTTAGAATAAATAAATAAATGAATAAATAAATAGAAAAAATAAATAAGTAAAATAGAGTTTTAGAACTATCAAGTTGTACCACTTGTGTCCTAACAACTCAAAGATTAAAAAGATATCACATCTAATTAATTTTTAACATAATATTTATTTGTATTGTTATGATGAAATTGATATTTAATTATGAAGAAAATTAAACATTTTTTTAAAAAAATAAAAAATAAAATAAAATAAAATGAATAGATTTAAATGGCTGAGATTAGTAAAATTTAAATGGGCTGAGATCAGTAAAGTTTAAATGGGTTGAGATTAGTAAAATAAAAATTGATGAATTTAAATAGACTGAGTTATGGGCTGAGATTAAAATGAATAGGTTAGTAAAATGTCTAAAGCCCAAAGTAACTTAAACCAAAAAACAAAGTTCAAAATAGAAAACCCTAATTACTAATTGAGGTTGGGTGGCTGATGAGAGAAAGAAACTTATGTGCGGTTGGGTTAGGGTTGTTGGCAAAACGGGTTAGCTGATGGCAGAAAGAACCCCAGGTGCGACTGGGTTGGGGTTGATGGCAAAACTCAGGTCGATTGGCTAATGGCATGCATTAGCTGCGGCCATGTTAAAAAATAAAAGGGAAAACGAAGAACGCAGAAACGGTGATGGCGACCTCGGCGACGGCGACCTCAGCGACGGTGACAGTGCCGACGACGACAATGGCAACAGTGACATCGGCGATGGCAACAACGAAGAAGATGATGATAAATAGCAAAATATGTATTGTACATGAAAAAATAAAAAACATACCTTAATATTTCGTGTTTGTTGTTTGTTACTAAAAACTCTTTCTGATTTCTCCCCTTTCTCCTTATTTGTATGTGTATTTTTCTTAGAGTTAACCTCAGATTCCTCCCCCTCTTTGAAATTTTCAAGTGTATTTATAGAGTTTTTTTTTTTTTTTATGTTTAGTTGTTTTCTTATTTGTGCTACTGTTTGAGTTTGAGCTTTCCAAATCCTTGTTTCATGTTTTAATTTCTTTGTTCATCGTCTGTATTTTCCTGCACCACTCATGCCTTCATAATTTTGGATTATTTTGCTTTTTTCTGATTATTTGCTGAGCTTTTATTTGTCCTTTAGTTTCTTTTTTTTTTAAACTCAAAAATTTGTCTATTTGTTCTGCATAATGTGTACAAAGGCTGATTTATAAAAGTTATCTTTTTTATTTCTTTATTTAGCTACAATAGGTACAAATGTATCAGTGAGCATGGCTTGTGCATCAATGGCAGTCAGCATCAACATAACAAAACTGGCAAAACTGGCTTGTGCATCAATGGCAGTCAGCATCAACATAGCAAAACTGGAAACAACTGGCTTTATTAGTTTGACCTAATTTTTTTGTAATTTGAATTTGTAATTTGATTTGATTTTAGAATTGTACTTAGATTTGAAATTGTAAATTTCTGAGAAATAATGAAAATATTTATTGTAATTATTTTTATTTCCTTTTTTTATTTGTTTTCAAAATGGACAAAATTAGGGTACTACAACCAGTAGAAATATTTCTTTGGCAAAAGTGAATTCTCTCTAGATTCCAATCTCTTGGCAAAACTTCTGCATCACGTATTTCTCTAGCTTCTCTATCCTCTATTTTACCTTTTCTAAAAGACCAAAAACCTTCTCTTTATGTTCTTGCCTCAAGGATCTTCTCCAGCAAGCATGAACTCAAATCCTAAAAAACAACAAATAACACCGTCAAGTCTAAATACTTGAATTAACTTCCCTATAAATTCAGGATGTTATGACTTCGCTAACATTTTGTCAAACATCTTGTATGGCCTTGACTCATCCACACTAGTTATAATTTGAAAAAATAAATAAATTAAATGTAATCAACGTGTTGGTGTCAGACATCGACACATGTTGAACATCGAGACACGCCTTTAATCAAAAGTGGTACAATTTATTTATCACTTGTAATTTATTCACAAAATTTAGAAATAACATAAAAAAGGAAAGCAAACATCTTAAGGAAAAAGTTGTTTTCACCGTATCAACAACAAATGTTTAAGTCATTTTAGATTGGCATGAACCATGTTCTCTCATGGCACTCATAGGAATTTTATGCCTCACTGATTCACCCTGCTTCTCTCACTGATTTGTTGTGTTCAACTAAATTTTCATGGACTATAGACGCCAATGAGACATTTACAAAGTTCAAAGATTAGTTTAAATAAAGTAATTAATTTTTCTTTTTGAATAATTTTAATTTTTTGGATTATAAATTATAATCTAAAAAAAAACTAAACTAAAATTGTAATAATTTTTAATATTGAAAAATTATATAAATATTATAAAAACAAAAAAATGACATCGTTTCTTCAAAGTATATTATTAGAGTAATATCAAGTCTTAAGTTCAATGATTAAAGTACATTATTAGAGTGATTGAAGTACTTGACAATAGATACACCTCAAAGGGTAAAAGTATCTGGATCATAAAATAAAAGTCTCCTCTTAATAGACATATAACATATATTTGTTGGGATGTATAATTATGGGTGGGTGCATTTATGATATAGTCCACCTATATGAGAATGAAGTGGACCACTTTATAGGGTTCAAAGGCTTGACTATTAAATTCTCATGAAAAAACATATGAGACATATGATCTTATCAAATGTGTCATATATATATTTTGATCAATGGTACCTAGATTTCATGTGTACGGTATGTACATTTATTCTAATGTCTATTCCGGGATGATTGAAAATATAATTTACTAAATAATGGTTCAAATCTTAAGATACTTTTATCTGAAACCATGAGATTTCTGGAATAATGGATTTAGATATACTTTGAAAATATTAGAGGATTATGAGATAAATTTTTAAAATATATTTGAAATTCTTTAATAGCCATATTAATATAGCAAAATTAAATAACTTAACATAACACTTTGTCAAGTAGTTGTAATATTTGGGTTTAATGAATCTGTTAAACATCAAACTAATCCATCTGTTAAATTACCAAGGGTTACAAACTTTTTCAAGAGTTGTTTTTTTTCTTCATCAATTGGTATGAGTTTCTGTATAAATAGATACACTTTAAAGGCAGAAAAGGCAAGACATTTTTCATGTTACGTGAGTTAAATTTCTGTCAAAAATATTTCTGAGTCATTTATTCTTTCCTCAAGTGTACGAAAGTAAATGAAGGAACTTTATTCTGTAAATTATCATTGATCGATAGACTTCATGTGAATGTGCAATTCACTTCAAGTATTTTAAAGTATCCTGAAGGGGATTCGTCAGTTAACTCGTTCGCATCCAATATATATAATTGGTGGAGACAAATCGAACCTAAAGCTTAGCGTGATACACACTCTTTAGAATTTATTTGTGCAACCTTCATCATCATTAATTTCATCTTCTTCTTATTCAAGATTTGCAGCATACCCTTAACAAAAGATCCAACAATCTTTAGGTTTAATACGATTTATTTGTGAAAACTATTTGCATCAATGAAAGAGATGAATGCTCACATAATTGTGAATACGGTAAAAGGTACATAGTTATTTTAAATAAATATATAATATACATGATATTCTAAAATGTTAATTTTATGTATATTCATTATTATTTAAATTATGCTTGAAATTGTGAGAAATATGCATGTTTGATTATTTTAAATATTTAAGTTGTGCATGTCGTTTGTAAATGTTTTGCTAGTCCATTAGTATACCAATGTTGTTGTTCATAGTTCCAGACTTGCATGGGTTGATTCATTTTGTCAAAAACTAATTTTGAAAACTCATTCATTTTATAAAATAAAATTTTGTTCCAAAAAACAAAAATATTTGAACCCAAAATGTCTCATTGGAATAATGTAAATTTGATGAAGAGTTGTGTTGTTTCACGATGGATTGTGATTGTAGGTGTGTTAATGTCGGTCTTGTTTTCTTTATTTGGGTTGAATATTTATCATTTTTCATTTATGTTTATGTTAGCTTTAATATGTGGTATTAGATCAACACATGCGCGTTTTATATAAAAATTATTACTTCATGCAAAAAATTGTTATATGTATAATTGATGATTTCATATTATATGTACATGAAAGTAATTCTTTCTTGTTTATCTTGAGTTTAAAAATAATTTGGGTATATATTTTAAAATTATTGTAAGTTGACAAATGTTCATGAAAGAAAGTAATATAAAATTTTAATGATTTATTCATTGTTTATTTAGTTCTTACATTAACATTCTCTTAATATATTAGTCTCTTGAACTATTAAAATCAATTAAATTATCTTTAAATTATTTTTTCATCCATCATATTAGTCTATCTGTAAATTATACCTGTTAAATAATCATTAGTAGTCTCTAAAATATGAAAATACTTCAAAATAGGTCATAACCTATCATATTAAACAAAATTTTAGTCCCTCAAATTTCAATTTTTGTTGTTGTTGTTAAATACTTCAAGATTGAATGAAGTCCTAAAATTCTAGTTTGTTTATGAACTCTATATAGATTCTGGTTTTTAAATATATTTTGAAATAAATTATAGTCTAATGTAATAAATTAATGGATTTTCTTACTAGTTTTTCTGGTTTTTCCTATTTATATTTACTGAATTGATTAATTTTAGTTTATTGAAATTTTGATTTTTTTTTTTTATAAATCTTGATTTAATGAATTTTGATTTTTATCTTTACTACTCTCTTTGTCATCGATCTTTAGTCTTTTAAAGATTTTATTTTGATCCTAAAATTTTATTTTTTTAAAAAATAAAAATATAATTAATGATGTTTTTTCTTTTGTACAATTAAAATCCAAAAAATATTTATTAATAAATATTTTTTTTACATAAAAGACTAAACCTACTTAAATTTAAGACTGAAAAATCTGTTGGATATGGGCCTAAACACCCAATCCGGCCCAAACAATGGGTGCGCCTGATTTCAACCATTTAAAGTTGCGGATAGGGTGGATCTCAGGCTATAGGATTTAGAGAAATGTACCATGCACCCCCGCACTTTAACTTCCCACCCCCCATTTTTATAGAAATACAATTTTATCCCTTTTAACTAAACAAAATTTTAAAATATTCGAAAGTTTTGAAAAATTCGAAATGGCAATTTTCAGAATTTTCGAAACTTTCAAAATATTTAAAACTTCCGAAATAGAAAACTCTAAATTTTTTGAACTTTTTTAGAAGTTTCAAATTTTTAAAATAATGATTACATTACGAAAATTTGGAAAGTTTCGAAAGTTTCCAAATCTAGAAAATTTCGAAAGTTTCCATATCTGGAAATTTTCGAAATTTTCCTATTTCGAAAGTTTTGAATTGTTCGAAAGTTTTGAAAATTCTGAAATTTTCTCTATTTTAGAAGTTCCGAAACTTTCAAATTAATCAAAAGTTTCAAATTTTTTGATTAATTCTGGAAAAAATACATTTCGAAAGTTTTAGATTTATTAAAAGTTTCAAAAATATCAAAATATTTTGAAAAATTACGTTCGAAACTTTCGTGTTTATCAAAAGTTTTGAAAATGTCAAAAAAAGTTCACTTTTTTATATTTCGAAAATTTGAAAATTTTAGAAGTTTCAAAAATTAGAGTGAACAATGGAGTGGTTAATTTTTTTAATAGACAAAATGGTATTTTTATTTGAAATGGGGGGTGGGAGGTGGGAAGTTAAAGTGAGGGGTGCATGATACATTTCTCTAAGTTTTACGGATTTTGCGGGTGGATAGAGATGGATTTAAGTTTGTTGGGTTATATTACATTTTTTGACCCATCTGATTTTCGCAACCCAAATTTAAAAAATTTATAAAAAAATCAAAGGTGGTAAAACAGAGTTGAATGGAGTTGTATGACGGTGGCAGTGTCTCACGATTCATGATTATGTGTCAAGAAGAAAGGTTGAGCATGGTATGTGTGTGAGAGTGAAAAGATGCAGGAAGGGTGGACAAAATAATAGAGTGATAGAGAAAGGGGTATCTTGATAATGAGTTGGGAATAAAAAAATTTGTCTAGTTTGTCATAGAAAATTAAATGAGTTCTCTATTTTTTGGTAGGTGAAGACAAAATCTTTTGGACTATAAAAAAGTGAGGTAGGAAACTCATAGTCTAATACTAGGATGACATGTTTTCGGAAGAAAAAAAGAATACTAAGATGACGTGCATATTAAATTAACGTTGTCTGCTGCACAAATTGATCAGGGAAGAGTGAAATCGTAAATAACACAAGTAAAACTACAATATGAAATTGATTCAGGTCGAACATCAACGGTTCTATTATATCAATCCGCAACTGATGATTTGAATTTCTTCTATTTTTAACGACTTTTCTAGTTAGTGTTACTTTGTTTGGAACGAAGATATAAAATTCATTTTGGTTATTTAATTATTATAAATCAAAAGTTACAAGTACTAATAAATCAAAAATTACAAATTCAAGTCAAATTTAAACATTAAAGTTATTAAGTAACTATCATATATTTAATATGACAATTGAGAATAAACATAAAAAAATCGATACAAATATTGTTTTATTTATAAGTTAGGCATTAGATAAAATGAGAGATGTGGTATTTAAGAAACAAAAAAGAAAGAAACCTTTAAGGACTAAATTGCCTCTAAGTTGAATGCACATTTCACCTTAAATGTCTATGATTTCAACCTCTTTTGACAGCCAGTTCAAGTTACTAAATCAAGAACTAAAGAGAGAACATAAGCAATAAAAGACGATGGTGAATTAGAATCAATTTAATACAAGTCATTTTTTTTTTTTTTGACAAAAATTAGAAAATCAAGCATATTAAGAAAAAAATTGTTGTAGTAAAACTGAAAACCGAAAAAATGAAACCACTTGAATTTTCTTAAAAGAATTGTACCGTGCACTCCCCAGTTTTACCTCCCATCCCCTAAGTCATATGGAAAAAAGACTATTTTGCCCCTAGTGTTATCTATAAAAACCCCTAAAAAATTTCACTTTCCTTTTTTCACCTATTTCCTTCGAAACTTTAAAATATTCAAATCTCAAATTGCCAAAACTTTGAAATTTTGATACCTTTGAAATTGAAAAGTAAGACTAACTGATGTACCTAAATTTCACTAGAATTGGGTTGAATAGAGACTTTGCTGGTTAAAAATAATTTTCTCGTGTTTTGGAAACCATCCTCTCAGAGAGGATGGAAACTCAATGATGGTTGTTTAAATGTTAAATCTGAGCTGAGCAAAAGAAAGAGATAAATGTAAAGAATGACGCACACAATTTTTATATTGGTTCACCAAATGAATGCTACATTCAGTCCTCACACACTTGTGAGATTTCACTAATGTTCAAACTGATCAACCTCTCACAGAGGATTATTACACTTTGTGTATTCTTTGGCCTCACCAAGCTTAAAATCAAGTTTCAACTATTTCCAAGTGTAACTTACGTGGAAATTACAGAGTGATATGAATGTGATTGTTTCTCTTTTCTTAAACACTTTCTATATGGATATTTCAAAGATCTAATGAAGGATTGTAGAAAGTATAAAGAGAGGATGAATATTTCTCTTGATAGCTTTGAGATACTTGATCTTTTTATGCAATGTTGTTGTGTGTTTGATAATGAAGAGCTCTCTGCCTTTTATAGAGACTTTGAGATGATATTTTCAAGTGGCAAAAGCTTTATGACCATTGGGGACTTCAATAAAAAAGTCCAAGGTATTTCCTTAAAATTACGAAACTGTCATCCAGCTTTCATTTGACTAATACAGTTTATCCTCCTGCACGAGGTTCAGTATACCTAGGACTTTGGACATGTGTTGTCCTTTTCTTTTTCCTTTCTTTAAGGCTTGTAATACCACATGTGATGTCCTTTTCTTTTTTTCTTTCTTTAAGGCATGTAAAGGCTTCGTGTGAAGTCCTTTTCTCTTTCCTTTCTTTAAGACATGTGAAGGCTTCTATTTGTGGCTTGTTTGTTGTTGCCTTTTTGAAGATTGACTCTATATTGTTTTCAATCATACAAGAATGATCTATAGGTCTACTTTTAGCCTTTGCACATGATATGATAGGTTGCTTTCAAAGGTGTTGGGTTGCTTTCCAAGATATTGACCATAGACCCATCCTAGTGTAGTCCTTCCTCGTACCTTTCTTTTGCCATCTTGCTTCTTTATTTCAAAGCATTATTTATTCATTCTTTAATACTATTTTGCCTTTATTTAATGAGTAAAATAATTTGTTTTAGCGATGATGAGTATTCTGCATATTTGAAGAATCATCCTCTCACGAGGTCATCCTCTCGAATTCCAATCCTCCATATTTGAATCAGATTTTTCTCCTGTTTGTCTTAATGATTAATAACTTGTTTTCTTATATGAATACACTCAAAACCACATATTAGTCATTAACCACAATCATAATCTTTTAAATAATTTTGTTATCATTAAAACCATTTGAGAGAGATTTTGTCTCAACACTAACCTTCAAACATTTCAAACTTTAGAAACAATATTTTTTCAGATTTTCGAAAGTTTCTATGATGATGAAACTTTCGAAGTACATTTTTCTCATAAATTATGAAACTTTCGAAGTACATTTTTCTCAGAAATTATGAAACTTTCGTTCAACATGAAACTTTCGAAATACAGAAACTTTCGAACAATATGAAAGTTTTGAAATGCAGAAACTTTTGAACAAAATGAAAGTTTCGAAAAATCCAGTTTCAAAACTTTGGAATGCATGGAAAGTTTTGAAGTTGTTTCGGAATTTTGGCCTTCAATGAAACTTCCGAAACATGTTTCGAAAGTTTGGCCTTCTAAAAGTTCGGAAATGCTTTTTTTTTATAAGTTTTTTTTTCATTTTTTTTTTAATATTGATATATTGCAGTGCCTAGAATGAGAGGTGCGTTTGGCCAAATTATTCTCAACTTGATAGGTGATAGAGGTGATGGTGCAAATAGAATTCCACTAACAGCATTAAACAGACGACGGAACGAAGCAAATCGTCCAATTAGGCAGCGTCGTCGAAGACAAGATGTCCAGAATGATGTCGTTGAGCCTACTGAGCATGCACATATGGAGGAGGATGTCCCTAAGCCTCCACAAATGGAGCAGGCTGAAGAGCAATATGCTGCACATGCTGCCGATACTGATGATGCTGATGATATTTATGATACTTCTGCACATGCTGATGATGCTCATGATATTGACGAGTAGGATCAGCAAACTGGATTCCCCGAGGGGCCAATGGTGACATGTGTGTTGACACAATATGAGCACTACGTGGCTCGGAGGTTGTGGGAAGGAGAGGTGTATGTTAATTAATTTTTAATTATATTTAATTATTTTTTTATTTCAGTTTATTAAATTAATTAACTTATGTTTATTTAATTTAATTTATTTAATTTTATTTAAGTTTATTTAATTAATTAATTGTTCTGTAATTACTCGTAGGATCGTGGACCGTTAAAAGTTATTACTCATGGATTGAAGCTGAAGAAGTTTACCGAAGTTCTTGTGCCAGATCCTGCAAAGCATTGGATTCAGGGATCTTGGCTGATGCATCTGTTGAAAGATGACACAGAGAGACCAGCTCATTTCATTTGGAGAGATGATTATCACTTTAGACGACGTTGCAACTCTCCTTCACATCTCACCCCTGATGTAGCTAAATTTCATCAAAAGGGGGTCGAATAGGGATTTTGCTGTTAAAACATTTCTCACATGTTTTGAAAAACTATCCTCTACGAGAGGATGCAAATCGCGAGGATAGGAATTTAAACCTTTAACCTTAAGCTGAATAAAAGAGAGAGATAATAGACAGTGACACACACAACTTTTATACTGGTTCACCCAATGAAGGTTACGTCCAGTCCTCACATACTTGTGAGATTTTACTAATGATCAAATTGATTAACCTCTTTTTACTGCAGTAAGATGAGATTCCTTTTACTGCAGTAAGATGAGATTTTTTTGGGTCGTTTTCAACATGTCAGAGAGATATGTTGGGTCGCTTTCAATGATGTTGGGTTGCTTTCAAAGATGTTGACCATACACTCATCCTAGTATAATATGTCCTCGTGCCTATTTTGTTGCCTTCTAACTTCTTTATTAAAATGCTTTATTTATTCATTCTTTAATACTGTTGTCTTCTCTTAATGAATAAAAAACATTTGTTTCGGTGAGGATGAGTATTCTACAGTTTTGAAGTTTCATCCTCTTGCGAGGTCATCCTCACGAATTCCAATCCTCTATATTTGAATCAGATTTTTCTCCTTTTTGTCTTAATGATTAATAACTTGTTTTCTTATATGAATTCACTCAAAAACATAGATTAGTCATTAACCACAATCATAATCTTTTAAATAATTTTGTTATCATTTGAGCGAGATTTTGTCTCAACAACCCCATGGTAAATTTTTTGATGCACCTGTGAATATGAACACTAATAATGATGCAAGAGCTGCACATGAGTACTTAGGCGCAACATGGGAGGAAGCGTGTGCTGAGATTATTTGCCCAATATAGATTGCAATGGTTGTGTGATTTATATAGTTGTCTCATTCAAACTAACCAGTTTCAGTGTGCGGCTAGAACGTATTTGTTGCAATTAGTTGGCTGCACTATTTTCGCCGATAAAACACATACGCTTGTTGAGGTGAAATACGTTAGTTTTTTTTTATTGATTTACGTCGTTGTCGGGGCTATTCGTGGGCTTCCGTGACATTGGTTTTCCTTTATGACAATATGGGAGATGGAGTTGTCCACGACACTCGACAATGTAGAGGTTACATGATCCTACTACAGGTATATCATTTATATATGTAATTATTTATTTATTAAGTTATGTTATTTTATGATGTTACTTATGTTGCAGTGCTGGATTTACGAGCACTTCCCTAGGATCTGTAAGCGAAGCGATAGAGGAGCAATTCATGCACATCTTCAAAGAGCATGTAGGTGAACTGCAAAACATGTTGTTGAAGGCGGATTGATGACATATCGTCGGAGACTTGATGCTTTGTTGCTCGAGGATGTAGTGTTTACACCAAATAATGATGATCGAGCTAATCATCCGTTTGTATTGATTTCGATGTTTTCTGGATATCTTCGATGTGGTGGAGTCTCAGTCCCATATTTGTCAGGGCGATGTCTTCGACAGTTTGGTCGTATTCAGTGCATTCCGCGTGATGTTCCTCCGATAGCGAACAATATAGAATCAGTATGCGTCCAAAATATATCTCTCAAAACATCTGAATTCTCTCGTCTTCTTGCTCAATGCACATAATTTTCTTGTTGTATTAATGTAAGACCCATAATTTTAAAGTACCCTTTTATGTATTTTTAGTATATTTTGGATTTTGGCTCGGAGGCTTTTAAGCCAAAGTTAATAATATTTTGGAGTTTTATGATCAAAAAGATATTTCGATGCCAATTAGAATTTCTCGTCGATAAATAAATAGAAATTAACTGCGGTAAATACTTTACGGTTAATTTAAGGCGTTTCGGGTGAAACGGTAATTTAATAAATATCTAGATTTTGAGATATTTGTTAAGTTATATTTATTATATTTATATATGTTTGTTTGGAGGGAAAAAGAAAGGAAAACTAGAAGGAAGGAAAAGGAAAAGAAAATAGTATATAAAGGAAGGAAGGAAAAAGGAAGAAAGGAAAAACAAAGGAAAGAAATAGAAAGGAAGGAAAATCTCAAATTCCATCTCCTTCCTCTGAACATCTCACGTGAAAACCAAAAATCCATCCTTCTCCATTTTTCGTTTTCGTTGCTTCCTTTTCTTCAAAGTTAGTGACCCAAGGTTGGGTGTGAGTTAGACCAAGGTTTTTGTAACTCCACTCTTCCTCTTTGATTCGAAAACGAAGAAAAACGGTTTTGAGATCCAAACACAAACCCCTCCGTTTCTTCTAGATCCGAACCTCATTTCTCTAAGAGATAGAAGCGTTTCGGTAAATGAGTATTAAGAATGGGGAATCTCTTAATATGACTGTTTGCTTAACGTTTTGTTTTGAAAATCATTAAGTTAAATCGGTATTGAGAACGGGGAATCTCTTAATGACTTATTTAATTAATGTTGTTTGAAAGTCGTTTCGGTAAATGAGTATTAAGAATGGGGAATCTCTTAATATGACTGTTTGCTTAACGTTTTGTTTTGAAAATCATTAAGTTAAATCGGTATTGAGAACGGGGAATCTCTTAATGACTTATTTAATTAATGTTGTTTGAAAGTCGTTTCGGTAAATGAGTATTAAGAATGGGGAATCTCTTAATATGACTGTTTGCTTAACGTTTTGTTTTGAAAATCATTAAGTTAAATCGGTATTAAGAACGGGGAATCTCTTAATGACTTATTTAATTAATGTTGTTTGAAAGTCGTTTCGGTAAATGAGTATTAAGAATGGGGAATCTCTTAATATGACTGTTTGCTTAACGTTTTGTTTTGAAAATCATTAAGTTAAATCGGTATTAAGAACGGGGAATCTCTTAATGACTTATTTAATTAATGTTGTTTGAAAGTCGTTTCGGTAAATGAGTATTAAGAATGGGGAATCTCTTAATATGACTGTTTGCTTAACGTTTTGTTTTGAAAATCATTAAGTTAAATCGGTATTGAGAACGGGGAATCTCTTAATGACTTATTTAATTAATGTTGTTTGAAAGTCGTTTCGGTAAATGAGTATTAAGAATGGGGAATCTCTTAATATGACTGTTTGCTTAACGTTTTGTTTTGAAAATCATTAAGTTAAATCGGTATTGAGAACGGGGAATCTCTTAATGACTTATTTAATTAATGTTGTTTGAAAGTCGTTTCGGTAAATGAGTATTAAGAATGGGGAATCTCTTAATATGACTGTTTGCTTAACGTTTTGTTTTGAAAATCATTAAGTTAAATCGGTATTGAGAACGGGGAATCTCTTAATGACTTATTTAATTAATGTTGTTTGAAAGTCGTTTCGGTAAATGAGTATTAAGAATGGGGAATCTCTTAATATGACTGTTTGCTTAACGTTTTGTTTTGAAAATCATTAAGTTAAATCGGTATTAAGAACGGGGAATCTCTTAATGACTTATTTAATTAATGTTGTTTGAAAGTCGTTTCGGTAAATGAGTATTAAGAATGGGGAATCTCTTAATATGACTGTTTGCTTAACGTTTTGTTTTGAAAATCATTAAGTTAAATCGGTATTAAGAACGGGGAATCTCTTAATGACTTATTTAATTAATGTTGTTTGAAAGTCGTTTCGGTAAATGAGTATTAAGAATGGGGAATCTCTTAATATGACTGTTTGCTTAACGTTTTGTTTTGAAAATCATTAAGTTAAATCGGTATTGAGAACGGGGAATCTCTTAATGACTTATTTAATTAATGTTGTTTGAAAGTCGTTTCGGTAAATGAGTATTAAGAATGGGGAATCTCTTAATATGACTGTTTGCTTAACGTTTTGTTTTGAAAATCATTAAGTTAAATCGGTATTGAGAACGGGGAATCTCTTAATGACTTATTTAATTAATGTTGTTTGAAAGTCGTTTCGGTAAATGAGTATTAAGAATGGGGAATCTCTTAATATGACTGTTTGCTTAACGTTTTGTTTTGAAAATCATTAAGTTAAATCGGTATTGAGAACGGGGAATCTCTTAATGACTTATTTAATTAATGTTGTTTGAAAGTCGTTTCGGTAAATGAGTATTAAGAATGGGGAATCTCTTAATATGACTGTTTGCTTAACGTTTTGTTTTGAAAATCATTAAGTTAAATCGGTATTAAGAACGGGGAATCTCTTAATGACTTATTTAATTAATGTTGTTTGAAAGTCGTTTCGGTAAATGAGTATTAAGAATGGGGAATCTCTTAATATGACTGTTTGCTTAACGTTTTGTTTTGAAAATCATTAAGTTAAATCGGTATTAAGAACGGGGAATCTCTTAATGACTTATTTAATTAATGTTGTTTGAAAGTCGTTTCGGTAAATGAGTATTAAGAATGGGGAATCTCTTAATATGACTGTTTGCTTAACGTTTTGTTTTGAAAATCATTAAGTTAAATCGGTATTGAGAACGGGGAATCTCTTAATGACTTATTTAATTAATGTTGTTTGAAAGTCGTTTCGGTAAATGAGTATTAAGAATGGGGAATCTCTTAATATGACTGTTTGCTTAACGTTTTGTTTTGAAAATCATTAAGTTAAATCGGTATTGAGAACGGGGAATCTCTTAATGACTTATTTAATTAATGTTGTTTGAAAGTCGTTTCGGTAAATGAGTATTAAGAATGGGGAATCTCTTAATATGACTGTTTGCTTAACGTTTTGTTTTGAAAATCATTAAGTTAAATCGGTATTGAGAACGGGGAATCTCTTAATGACTTATTTAATTAATGTTGTTTGAAAGTCGTTTCGGTAAATGAGTATTAAGAATGGGGAATCTCTTAATATGACTGTTTGCTTAACGTTTTGTTTTGAAAATCATTAAGTTAAATCGGTATTAAGAACGGGGAATCTCTTAATGACTTATTTAATTAATGTTGTTTGAAAGTCGTTTCGGTAAATGAGTATTAAGAATGGGGAATCTCTTAATATGACTGTTTGCTTAACGTTTTGTTTTGAAAATCATTAAGTTAAATCGGTATTAAGAACGGGGAATCTCTTAATGACTTATTTAATTAATGTTGTTTGAAAGTCGTTTCGGTAAATGAGTATTAAGAATGGGGAATCTCTTAATATGACTGTTTGCTTAACGTTTTGTTTTGAAAATCATTAAGTTAAATCGGTATTGAGAACGGGGAATCTCTTAATGACTTATTTAATTAATGTTGTTTGAAAGTCGTTTCGGTAAATGAGTATTAAGAATGGGGAATCTCTTAATATGACTGTTTGCTTAACGTTTTGTTTTGAAAATCATTAAGTTAAATCGGTATTGAGAACGGGGAATCTCTTAATGACTTATTTAATTAATGTTGTTTGAAAGTCGTTTCGGTAAATGAGTATTAAGAATGGGGAATCTCTTAATATGACTGTTTGCTTAACGTTTTGTTTTGAAAATCATTAAGTTAAATCGGTATTGAGAACGGGGAATCTCTTAATGACTTATTTAATTAATGTTGTTTGAAAGTCGTTTCGGTAAATGAGTATTAAGAATGGGGAATCTCTTAATATGACTGTTTGCTTAACGTTTTGTTTTGAAAATCATTAAGTTAAATCGGTATTAAGAACGGGGAATCTCTTAATGACTTATTTAATTAATGTTGTTTGAAAGTCGTTTCGGTAAATGAGTATTAAGAATGGGGAATCTCTTAATATGACTGTTTGCTTAACGTTTTGTTTTGAAAATCATTAAGTTAAATCGGTATTAAGAACGGGGAATCTCTTAATGACTTATTTAATTAATGTTGTTTGAAAGTCGTTTCGGTAAATGAGTATTAAGAATGGGGAATCTCTTAATATGACTGTTTGCTTAACGTTTTGTTTTGAAAATCATTAAGTTAAATCGGTATTGAGAACGGGGAATCTCTTAATGACTTATTTAATTAATGTTGTTTGAAAGTCGTTTCGGTAAATGAGTATTAAGAATGGGGAATCTCTTAATATGACTGTTTGCTTAACGTTTTGTTTTGAAAATCATTAAGTTAAATCGGTATTGAGAACGGGGAATCTCTTAATGACTTATTTAATTAATGTTGTTTGAAAGTCGTTTCGGTAAATGAGTATTAAGAATGGGGAATCTCTTAATATGACTGTTTGCTTAACGTTTTGTTTTGAAAATCATTAAGTTAAATCGGTATTGAGAACGGGGAATCTCTTAATGACTTATTTAATTAATGTTGTTTGAAAGTCGTTTCGGTAAATGAGTATTAAGAATGGGGAATCTCTTAATATGACTGTTTGCTTAACGTTTTGTTTTGAAAATCATTAAGTTAAATCGGTATTAAGAACGGGGAATCTCTTAATGACTTATTTAATTAATGTTGTTTGAAAGTCGTTTCGGTAAATGAGTATTAAGAATGGGGAATCTCTTAATATGACTGTTTGCTTAACGTTTTGTTTTGAAAATCATTAAGTTAAATCGGTATTAAGAACGGGGAATCTCTTAATGACTTATTTAATTAATGTTGTTTGAAAGTCGTTTCGGTAAATGAGTATTAAGAATGGGGAATCTCTTAATATGACTGTTTGCTTAACGTTTTGTTTTGAAAATCATTAAGTTAAATCGGTATTGAGAACGGGGAATCTCTTAATGACTTATTTAATTAATGTTGTTTGAAAGTCGTTTCGGTAAATGAGTATTAAGAATGGGGAATCTCTTAATATGACTGTTTGCTTAACGTTTTGTTTTGAAAATCATTAAGTTAAATCGGTATTGAGAACGGGGAATCTCTTAATGACTTATTTAATTAATGTTGTTTGAAAGTCGTTTCGGTAAATGAGTATTAAGAATGGGGAATCTCTTAATATGACTGTTTGCTTAACGTTTTGTTTTGAAAATCATTAAGTTAAATCGGTATTGAGAACGGGGAATCTCTTAATGACTTATTTAATTAATGTTGTTTGAAAGTCGTTTCGGTAAATGAGTATTAAGAATGGGGAATCTCTTAATATGACTGTTTGCTTAACGTTTTGTTTTGAAAATCATTAAGTTAAATCGGTATTAAGAACGGGGAATCTCTTAATGACTTATTTAATTAATGTTGTTTGAAAGTCGTTTCGGTAAATGAGTATTAAGAATGGGGAATCTCTTAATATGACTGTTTGCTTAACGTTTTGTTTTGAAAATCATTAAGTTAAATCGGTATTAAGAACGGGGAATCTCTTAATGACTTATTTAATTAATGTTGTTTGAAAGTCGTTTCGGTAAATGAGTATTAAGAATGGGGAATCTCTTAATATGACTGTTTGCTTAACGTTTTGTTTTGAAAATCATTAAGTTAAATCGGTATTGAGAACGGGGAATCTCTTAATGACTTATTTAATTAATGTTGTTTGAAAGTCGTTTCGGTAAATGAGTATTAAGAATGGGGAATCTCTTAATATGACTGTTTGCTTAACGTTTTGTTTTGAAAATCATTAAGTTAAATCGGTATTGAGAACGGGGAATCTCTTAATGACTTATTTAATTAATGTTGTTTGAAAGTCGTTTCGGTAAATGAGTATTAAGAATGGGGAATCTCTTAATATGACTGTTTGCTTAACGTTTTGTTTTGAAAATCATTAAGTTAAATCGGTATTGAGAACGGGGAATCTCTTAATGACTTATTTAATTAATGTTGTTTGAAAGTCGTTTCGGTAAATGAGTATTAAGAATGGGGAATCTCTTAATATGACTGTTTGCTTAACGTTTTGTTTTGAAAATCATTAAGTTAAATCGGTATTAAGAACGGGGAATCTCTTAATGACTTATTTAATTAATGTTGTTTGAAAGTCGTTTCGGTAAATGAGTATTAAGAATGGGGAATCTCTTAATATGACTGTTTGCTTAACGTTTTGTTTTGAAAATCATTAAGTTAAATCGGTATTAAGAACGGGGAATCTCTTAATGACTTATTTAATTAATGTTGTTTGAAAGTCGTTTCGGTAAATGAGTATTAAGAATGGGGAATCTCTTAATATGACTGTTTGCTTAACGTTTTGTTTTGAAAATCATTAAGTTAAATCGGTATTGAGAACGGGGAATCTCTTAATGACTTATTTAATTAATGTTGTTTGAAAGTCGTTTCGGTAAATGAGTATTAAGAATGGGGAATCTCTTAATATGACTGTTTGCTTAACGTTTTGTTTTGAAAATCATTAAGTTAAATCGGTATTGAGAACGGGGAATCTCTTAATGACTTATTTAATTAATGTTGTTTGAAAGTCGTTTCGGTAAATGAGTATTAAGAATGGGGAATCTCTTAATATGACTGTTTGCTTAACGTTTTGTTTTGAAAATCATTAAGTTAAATCGGTATTGAGAACGGGGAATCTCTTAATGACTTATTTAATTAATGTTGTTTGAAAGTCGTTTCGGTAAATGAGTATTAAGAATGGGGAATCTCTTAATATGACTGTTTGCTTAACGTTTTGTTTTGAAAATCATTAAGTTAAATCGGTATTAAGAACGGGGAATCTCTTAATGACTTATTTAATTAATGTTGTTTGAAAGTCGTTTCGGTAAATGAGTATTAAGAATGGGGAATCTCTTAATATGACTGTTTGCTTAACGTTTTGTTTTGAAAATCATTAAGTTAAATCGGTATTAAGAACGGGGAATCTCTTAATGACTTATTTAATTAATGTTGTTTGAAAGTCGTTTCGGTAAATGAGTATTAAGAATGGGGAATCTCTTAATATGACTGTTTGCTTAACGTTTTGTTTTGAAAATCATTAAGTTAAATCGGTATTGAGAACGGGGAATCTCTTAATGACTTATTTAATTAATGTTGTTTGAAAGTCGTTTCGGTAAATGAGTATTAAGAATGGGGAATCTCTTAATATGACTGTTTGCTTAACGTTTTGTTTTGAAAATCATTAAGTTAAATCGGTATTGAGAACGGGGAATCTCTTAATGACTTATTTAATTAATGTTGTTTGAAAGTCGTTTCGGTAAATGAGTATTAAGAATGGGGAATCTCTTAATATGACTGTTTGCTTAACGTTTTGTTTTGAAAATCATTAAGTTAAATCGGTATTGAGAACGGGGAATCTCTTAATGACTTATTTAATTAATGTTGTTTGAAAGTCGTTTCGGTAAATGAGTATTAAGAATGGGGAATCTCTTAATATGACTGTTTGCTTAACGTTTTGTTTTGAAAATCATTAAGTTAAATCGGTATTAAGAACGGGGAATCTCTTAATGACTTATTTAATTAATGTTGTTTGAAAGTCGTTTCGGTAAATGAGTATTAAGAATGGGGAATCTCTTAATATGACTGTTTGCTTAACGTTTTGTTTTGAAAATCATTAAGTTAAATCGGTATTGAGAACGGGGAATCTCTTAATGACTTATTTAATTAATGTTGTTTGAAAGTCGTTTCGGTAAATGAGTATTAAGAATGGGGAATCTCTTAATATGACTGTTTGCTTAACGTTTTGTTTTGAAAATCATTAAGTTAAATCGGTATTGAGAACGGGGAATCTCTTAATGACTTATTTAATTAATGTTGTTTGAAAGTCGTTTCGGTAAATGAGTATTAAGAATGGGGAATCTCTTAATATGACTGTTTGCTTAACGTTTTGTTTTGAAAATCATTAAGTTAAATCGGTATTAAGAACGGGGAATCTCTTAATGACTTATTTAATTAATGTTGTTTGAAAGTCGTTTCGGTAAATGAGTATTAAGAATGGGGAATCTCTTAATATGACTGTTTGCTTAACGTTTTGTTTTGAAAATCATTAAGTTAAATCGGTATTAAGAACGGGGAATCTCTTAATGACTTATTTAATTAATGTTGTTTGAAAGTCGTTTCGGTAAATGAGTATTAAGAATGGGGAATCTCTTAATGACTCGTTTACTGAATGTTTTGCGAGAAAATCGTTTAAGTCAAAAGTATATTAAGAATGGGGAATCTCTTAATATGACTGTTTGCTTAACGTTTTGTTTTGAAAATCATTAAGTTAAATCGGTATTAAGAACGGGGAATCTCTTAATGACTTATTTAATTAATGTTGTTTGAAAGTCGTTTAAGTAAATGGGTATTAAAAATGGGGAATCTTTTAATACCTCGGTTTACTTAATGTGTATTTGAGGAAAATGTTTAAGTTAACTGGGCGTTGAGAATGGGGAATCTCTTAATGTCTCGGTTACTTAACTATCGTTTTTGAAAATCGTTTCGGTAAATGAGTATTAAGAATGGGGAATCTCTTAATATGACTGTTTGCTTAACGTTTTGTTTTGAAAATCATTAAGTTAAATCGGTATTAAGAACGGGGAATCTCTTAATGACTTATTTAATTAATGTTGTTTGAAAGTCGTTTAAGTTAAATGGGTATTAAAAATGGGGAATCTTTTAATATCTGCATTTGCTTAACGATTGTTGTGAATGGAGTCTGTGTATGCTCATGCATTTCATTTGGTAAATTGTGTCGACCCGTGATAGGTGACACCTTGGTAAACTGTACGGACCCGTGATAGGTTGTACGTTTGCGATTTATATTTTAGTAAATCGTGTTGACCCGTGATAGGTGACACCTCGGTAAACTGTACTGACTCGTGATAGGTGGTACGTTTATGATTTACGCATTTTAGTAAATCGTGCTGACCCGTGATAGGTGGCACCTAGGTAAACAGTACTGGTCTGTGATAGGCGGTACGTTTACGATTCCCGCTTTTTCTTTTAGTAAATCGTGTTGACCCGTGATAGGTGACACCTCGGTAAACTGTACTGACCCGTGATAGGTGGTACATTTACGATTTACATTTTTGGTGGATTGTGCTGACCCGTGATAGGTGGCACCTAGGTAAACAGTACTGGTCTGTGATAGGCGGTACGTTTACGATTCCCGCTTTTTCTTTTAGTAAATCGTGTTGACCCGTGATAGGTGACACCATGGTAACTGTACTGACCCGTGATAGGTGGTACATTTACGATTTACATTTTTGGTGGATTGTGCTGACCCGTGATAGGTGGCACCTAGGTAAACAGTACTGGTCTGTGATAGGCGGTACGTTTACGATTCCCGCTTTTTCTTTTAGTAAATCGTGTTGACCCGTGATAGGTGACACCATGGTAACTGTACTGACCCGTGATAGGTGGTACATTTACGATTTACATTTTTGGTGAATTGTGCTGACCCGTGATAGGTGGCACCTAGGTAAACAGTACTGGTCTGTGATAGGCGGTACGTTTACGATTCCCGCTTTTTCTTTTAGTAAATCGTGTTGACCCGTGATAGGTGACACCTCGGTAAACTGTACTGACCCGTGATAGGTGGTACGTTTATGATTTACGCATTTTAGTAAATCGTGCTGACCCGTGATAGGTGGCACCTCGGTAATTGGTACTTTGGCCTGCGATAGGCGGTACAATTATGATTTACGGCCCTTCGAGGAGGGTTTTGGTTTGGAATTCCGAGTCCATGCATTTTGGCATATACGCATTGCATTAGGGTGCTTGGCACACGAGTCGTGTTTGATTGAGTTTTATGATTGAGTGATTTGAATTTGATTTATCGTGTTAATTGCGTTGAAAATGCTAAGTGTTATGTGTTGATTATTGTGTGTAAGTAAGATGGTTATCGAGATCCCAATTGCCGTGGTAATCGCGTAGAAATTGCTAAGTGTTAAGTTGTGAACTTGATTAGGAATGACTTAGGTTAATTCATGAATTTTTGGAAAAATGATCAGGGAAATCGATTTCCCAATCGATTGGATGGGTAAACAGGGACTTGGCCAATTCACAAAATCGATTAGCCAATCGATTTCGAAATCAATTTTCAAAGGAATCAGTTAAGAAATCGATTGCCCAATCGATTAGGCCTTAAGTCAGGGGCTCAGGAACCAATCAATCGATTTACCAATCGATTGAATTCAGCCCAGGATTCTGTTTCATTAAGAATCCCTCACCAAATCGATTAGGAAATCGATTGGCTCGAAACCAGGGGCTCAGGAACCAATCAATCGATTTACCAATCGATTGAATTCAGCCCAGGATTCTGTTTTCATTAAAAATCTTCACCCCAATCGATTGCCCAATCGATTGGCTCAGTGAAAATCCTCAGTTTTAGTTGTATGATTAATTGCTCATGAATCTATCCATGTCTTGTTTTATTATGTGTTAATTAGGAGATCGAGAACTGCATTTTACCTTCATTTTCATTGGCAATGTACTGTATGAACTTTTCGCATATTGAAAATCCTGTTAAGGTGCATGCTTAGTTGAAAAGTTGTTTTGAGCATTCAAAAACTTAATTGCTATGTGTTAACTGTTATTTTCTGGTTGGTGACCCTTTACACTATTGTGGAAATCTGGGCTTTGCCCTCAGATGAGAGTCAGGACGGCCCTACTGGTTCGTACCCTACGGACAGGGATGGAGATGGGAACGCTTGACTGCTGTTACGTTAGGAGGATCTCACGGGGCGCGTGGAGATTACTCAGGGTGTATAGCTTTTTGGTAGGATGATCAGATTAGGATGATGTATAGGGACTAGGGGTCCTTCTTTTTGGTTTGAAGTATTTTTAGTTTGGAAAACTGTACTTATACAAATATTATCAGTTTGATATCATCTTTGGATGGGTTCCATGTACCAATTGATGTTGTGTAAATGTTTTGGATTTATAATTGGAGAAACTTTTCCGCTGCATAAATTGTAATGACTCAATTATCTATCCAAAGACATTTCCTCATTTGTTTTACTTTGTTTTATTTTAATTTCTTTTGAAAAAAAAAATATACCCTCGCTTTGAAAAACGAGGTGTTACAATTAACTTCAACAGATGCTACATTTTTGTGTACGAACCTCTCAATGATGATCGGTAAGTCTCCTTGCTTTATATATTTGACTGAGAATTGTGAGATTAGTTTTATTTCTCTCTTTGAAAGCATTTAAAATGAATATGGGTGCAAGCTTATACTTTGTCGTGTCATTGACAAATTTCCTCTCTTCTTCGTTTAAGCGCCCTAAATAAGAATGACCGGTTATAGTATCAAGTAAATTATGATTGTGTGTTCCACAATGAACACTAATTTTTCATCCTTCACCGACACTTAACAATATACATCTGAGAGTAAACGAACAATTTTCCTTATGAGAACAAGTCACTGTTGATTTTGATTTTGATTTATATCTTCCACCTCTTTCGCATCCCAAAATCAATATCTTTTATTCCCCTCTTTTCGGTTGCTTTATCTGATCAAATGGTAACAATTAAAATTCCATCTTACCTTCCAATGGTTTTTGCCCATTCAAATACAACTTCTCAAGTGGGAAATACCTACAAAATATGTTTCAAATAAAACATCAAATATATTGCTATAATAAAAATTTGATCGGTGATGGATTATTAGTAATAATAATACCTGATCGGTGATGAATTTTTATGTAGAATCTATAACCGTTCTTGAAGCAGGAACCTCAACTCTACTCATACCTAATTTCAAAAATAGTAATAAATTTAATTAATAATAATGTTATAATTTTTTTTCAAAATATATTTTTCAAAATATATTTTTAATTATAACATATATCAGTAATTTTTTAAAAAAAATTGAAAATTTCAAAAGTTTCGAATTGTTTGAAACTTTCGAAATTGACTTATTCCGAATGTTTGAAAGTTTCGAATGATATGTGTTTCGGAAGTTTCAAAATCATCCAAACTTTCGAAACTTTCTGGAAATTTCCGCTTCGAAACTTTCACATTCATCGAAAGTTTCACATGTCGTTGAAAAATATCATTTCGAAAGTTTGGTATTTTTCAAAAGTTTCAAAATTGATAATTATTTCTGTAAAATTACATTTTGAAAGTTTCAATTTAACAAAAGTTTGGAAGAAATCAAAAAAATCACTTTGTTATTATTTCAAAAGTTTGAAACTTTCGAATATTAAGAAATTTTTGTAATTTTTGAAAATGGGGGTGAGAAAATAGAATAGTAAATTTTTTCATGGTTTTATACAAAATAAAAAAGAGCAAAATGGTCATTAGTAAAAAATAGGAGAGTGAGAGGTAAAATTAAGGGGTGCATGGTACACTCCTCTTTTCTTAAACCAAACATAAACTAAAGTACCTCAAGAGTAGTTGAAGAAATTGTCAATTATTGGATGTAACCAAACTTTTCAACCAGATCCTGCCAAGCACGAGGTTTAAAGCGAAACTATTAGACAGAGCTTTCTAAAAGTTAATAAAAACATTATTAATATTGCAATATCAATAACTCGGATTTTTTTTTTTTTGTATATCATTTTTTTAGAAAAACATACCAAATTGTCACACTAATATCAACCTGCACTACTTTTTAGCACTACTAGATCATCACATTTCCGACCTGTAACATCCTGAAGACTTTTTTTTTTTAATTCAATAGAATGTCGCATCTCCAGTATGCGACCATGTACTAAGCGTACACATTTTTTTCTTCCACATTTTTGCAATTACAAAACTGTTTATTTAATAAAATAAAAATAATTATAATATTTGAAAAAACAAAATAGTATTAATAAATAAAAATATAAATAATAAAATAAAATTATATTAATAATAATAGTAATAATAATAAAAATAAGTAAATTATATTAATGAAATAAAATTAATTAAATTGAAAAAACATAATACATTAAATTAAAAAAAACAGATTGAAACAAAAAAAATCAAATTGTATAATTATTATTATTATTTTTTATAATTATTTTTATTTATTAGATTCGAAGAAAAAAAAATAGGAGGAAGTTATTATAGTATAACACGTGGTTTGTTTCTGCACATCTAACTAACCGCATTTTTTCTTCTTCGATTTAATGTGTTTTATTTTATTTTATTAATAGTATTTTGATTTTTTTTTTAAATATTTTAATTATTTTTAATTTATTAAATAATCAATAACTCAATTGTTAAGAAAATAATATTAAGTGCTAATTTAACTGTAAAATATGATTGTGTTGTCAAAATAATATAACATGTTATTTATTTTCGCACATCTACTAAAACGGGTTAACTTTGATATTTTGTTTGATTTTATTATTAAAATTTTAGATATTTTTAAATATTTTTATTATTATTTTTTAACTACATTAACAATATTTTATTATTATTTAAATTTTTTTGTTTATTAGATCGGAATAAAATTAGGAGGGAATTGTTAAGAAAATACATTGTTATTTTATCGGCAAAATATCATGGTCACGTTATTTGTTTCGAAACATTTAGTCAACCCTTTGGTGTATTTTTTTTTTCCAATTTAATATATTTTATTTTATTGATAGTATTTTGATTATTTAAATAAATTAAAAATAATTAAAATATTAAAAAATACTATTAATAAAATAAAATACATGTTATATTATAACATACGATATGTTATATTATAACAATTTTCTCCTTTTTTTTTCGTATCTAATAAATAAAAATTAATAAAAATAATAATAGTTAATATTGAATTTGATGTATTTCTTTTTCAATTTGTGGTATTCTTTTTCTTTAATTTAATGTATTTTGTTTGTTCAATTTAATTAATTTTATTAATATAATTTACTTTATTATTATTATTACTATTATTAATATAATTTTATTTTATTATTTTTATTTTTATTTATTAATATCATTTTATTTTTTAAATTATTATAATTATTTTTGTTTTGTTAAATAAACAATTTTGTAATTGTAAAAAATGTGGAAAAAAAAATTGTACGCCTAGTACATGCTTGTATTGAATTTAAAAAAAAAAAAAACCTTCATAACTCATAAAAATTAGGGCAATTTAGTATTATTTGTTCGTAGAGTGACAATTTGGTATGTTTTTTAAAAAAGAAAGATATACAAAAAATAAAAATAAAATAACTCATGTAAAAATTTTTAGTTTTTAGTTGAACAAAAAAATAGTGTGTATACTACCACTCCAATAACTCATGTTAGTAATATGTTCATTGTCTCATGATTTTTCATGTTCACTACTTGTCTCATGATTTCTTAACTTATAACTAGTATGTCTCGTACAAGTAACATAGTTTCTCAAATTACTTGTACTAATATTAAATAATAATTTACAACAAAAATAAAATATTTTATTTAATTTATATAAGATTTTATCAGTTTTATTATTATAAATATTAGTGAAATCTCTTTATTAAATAAAAAATTTTGTTTTTAATTTATTAGTATAAATATTAGGATGTGAATTGTTTGTATTAATTTTATTTTTTATTTTTTTAATGTCTAAAATATTTTGATTGTCGTTGCTCCCGCGTCACGTTTTTTCTGTGAAGGAATACCCTTAACATCAAATTACAAAGACTCATAGCTCAATTTTGCAATGGTGTGTCACTCATAAATATTCCAAAACATGTTAAATGGTCTATTGGTATTTTGTTAACAACGTGACACTCATAAATATTGGTTTTTGTTTATAACATATAAACAAACATGAAATAAGCAGCATAATTTAACGAGAAAGTAGACATATGTATGGTCATTACTTTTAAAATAACGGATGACAATGTTAAATAGTTCTATATAACTCTAATTGAAAAAAATTTATCCAATCTCACATCTTGTGAGTTTTATGTGGTCGCCACCATAAAAAACTTTTAAATAGTGATTAAACGTTAAATATACTAATAAATAAGGTGGAAAAAATGTATTTAATAAGAAAATAAATAAAATAAAAAATTAAAATTCTAAATAATACCTCTGATTGTTTTTATTAATTTGAACACTTGATTTACAAACTTAACCCATAAAACCTTATATCAAAACTTTACCAAACTAAAAACAAACTAAAATTGACTACTATAATCCCAAAACTATTGACTACTATAATCCCAAAACTAACTAAACCAAAACAGAAAAATAACTATGGTAACATAGTAAAAATTAACTATCATTAACACCTCAATCCGAAATGTATGTTAAGTAAACTTATTTTGAATTTGAAGTAGAAAAATAATCCGAAATGTATGTGGAGTAAACTCATTTTGGATTTGAAGTTAACAATGGTCCAGCAGCAAGAGGCGTGGTAAAGATCTCGGCCACTTGTTCTTGGGATAAGATTGGAAGTAAGTGTAGTATTCTCGATTGGACTTTATCGTGCACAATATGACAATTCATTTCAATGTGCTTCGTGCAATCGTGGAATAAATGATTCGCAACGATATGTAAGTCCAAGTACAAGCACCCCAATATGAATCACAAAATCGTTTCGAGCAAAGTGAGGAGGATGATTTGAACATAAGCCCTGTGCTTGGGCTGTTTTTGATATAGCGCAATATCCTAGTGGCAACTTGAACATAGAGATCTGTGGGAGATTCCGCGAATTGGCTCAATTTGCAAACAAAATAGGCAGTGTTAGGCCTAGTATGAGTAAGATAAAAAAGTTTGTCAATTATCCTACTAAAAATAGAAGGATCATGTAAAACAGTTCCAGATTGTTGATGTAATTTAATTGCATTATGCATGGGACTAGAACACGGTTTTGCAGCTAGTAATCCTGCATCATTCAAAAAGTCAAGGGAATATTTCCTTAGGAAAAGAGATATGGCAAATTTAAATCTAGCAACCTCAAAATTGAGAAAGTATTTTAAGATCTTTAATGCTGAATTTTTCAAATAAGTTTAGAGATATGATGATGCTGGTCAAGGTGCACTTTGTAACTAGCTCAACAAAAGTTAATGTTACGCTATTTTATAATGGCAGTGATTAAACCACACACCAATTTTCCAATCCATACAACAAAATAAAATCATTCTATGGATTGAACGGAAAATATTATATAGGTAAAGAATGGGAACACGTATCAAATAATATCTGTAAAATGGGAACACGTATCAAATAATATCTGTAAAATCATCATTGATAGTTTCAGGCAATGAATCTGAAAGAGGTTGATATCCTTCATCTTTCATCAATTTGGTTAACAATCTTAACTCTGACCGTATTTCATCAACTTGCGGGTGCATATTGTCTCCAACAACGAACACATGAACCAAATTCTTTAACTCAATCCAACTACAGCCAGGTTCTTTATTCACCCCTCTGGATTTCATCATCCTCCTGACACGCTCTACGTCTTCCCACTTCCCTAAGGCTGTATATATACTCGATAACAATACATAAGCAGATGATTCTGGTGACCCTAGCTCCATTAGTTTCTCTCCAGCATAAGCTCCAAGTTCATAGTTACGATGGTTCTTACAAGCTCCTAATAATATGCGCCACAAACACAGACTGTGATCAACCGTTGCAGATTCAATGAACTCTTTCGCTTCATTGAGCTTACCTGCACGACTCAAGATGTCAACCATGCATGCGTAATGCTCTACGGTCGGAGCAATGTTAAACTCATCAAACATCATCTTGAAATAATCCCAGCCTCTGTCCACAAGTCCCATATGACTACAAGCAGAGAGAAGATTCACAAAGGTGACTTGATCAGGCTTTATTCCCTCCAATAACATCTCCTCAAACAACTCCAAGGCTTTATTACCATGACCGTTTTGAGAAAGTCCAGATATCATTGCATTCCACGAAATGACATCTCTGGAAGACATCCTCCAAAAAATAAGGCACCCATCATCCAAACTTCCACACTTTGCATACATGGCAGAAAGAGCACTTCCAATAGGAACTTCTAACTTGAAACCATACTTAATGATCAGGGCATGCATTTGCTTCCCCTGATCTAAAGCAGCCAAGCTGGAACAAGCTCTTAGGACACTTGCCATGGTTAGTTCATTGGGGATAACTCTCTCCATCTGCATTTTGCCATACAAGTTGAGAGCACCTTCATAATCCCCATTTTGTACATACCCCGTTATGATAGAAGTCCAAAGAACAACATCAGGTTGTTGTACACACTCAAAACCCTTACAAGCATCCGCTAAACTACCACATTTTGCATACATATCCACCAACGCTGATAAAACATACAACTGCAATCCAAACCCCAACTTGAAGGAAAAACCATGCATCTGTCTCCCTTCTACAACAGCACAAAGGTCGCTGCAAGCATTGACCACCCCAACAAGGGTAAACTCAGAAGGCAACACACCAGAAGAATGCATTTTATAAAAAAGCTTCAAAGCTTTATCAGAGTCCCCACTCTGTGCATAACCAGTAATCATAGCCGACCAAGTGATCGAATTCTTATCCCCCGAAAATTCAAAAGTCCGAACCGCATCATCAAGGCACCCACATTTAGCATACATAGTCACAAGAGCATTTGCAGCAGAGACAATAGAAATCAACCCGTTTTTAATGGCAAGTGAATGAACCTGTCTACCAGTATCCACAAACTCATTACTCGTCAACGCACTAAGAACACTAGTTAAAGCAAACTCATTCTCAATCTCTTCCTCACAGCGCATGAGTCCAAAAACCTCAATCGCCTCACCAGCAAGGTCAGAAGCAGCATACCCAGAAATCATAGTAGCCCAAGAAACCGTGTTTCTGTCAGGCATTCTATCAAACAGTTTCCGCGCATCCAAAACAAAACCCGTTTTACAGTACATATTGAGAAGAGAACTCCCAACATAAACATCACCAGTGCAAGCGGTTTTAACAGCAACAGAATGAGCTTGTCGGCCCGCAGATACATCGGAGAGATTCGAAGCGGCGGAAAAAACACCAGCGAGTGTGTGAGCATTTGGAATAGTGTTATTGACACGCATCATACGACGAAAGAGGTTTATAGCGAAGGAAGGAGAATGATTGTGTTGGGAGAAAGCGTTGATGAGTGAGTTCCATGAAACGACGTCTTTGTGATTGTCGTTGATAGAATCAAAAAGGTTGTAAGCGTGTAATAAGTGACCTGATTTAGCGTAGAAGTTGAGGAGAGTGTTGGCAACGTAAATGGAATAGAGGGAACCGGTTTTGAGAATGCGAGCGTGAAGTGATTGACCTTTGAAAATGTGTTTGGTGTGAGTACATTCGATGAGGTCTCTTACCACTTGACGATGCTGCTCAGGAAATATATCTTGAAAAGTCATTGAACCTTACCATGGAAGAAAGCAACAACAGAAACAAACTCCACAGAAGTACAAAAACATTGAGTAAACTATCAAAAACCTCACATCGAAGTATTTGACATTATGGAAATATTTCAATTTTAAACGACTTCAAATGTGTCTCTATGACGTGGTGAGGCCTATTATCTTCCATAGCTATAGTGTCCCTTGACGTGACAACTGATGAATATCGAGTAAGTTGACAACAACAAAACTAGGTTTTTTTTTTTAATATCCTCTTTTTTTAAAAAAAAAACACTAAAATATCTCCATTTGAAAAAAAATATACTAAAATGCCCTATTTTTTTTTCTTTATTTATAAGTCGCCATTTGGAATGGCGACTTCCTTAAGATTTAAGCCCGAGTTTCAAATGACGACTTCCCACTTGATTTTTAAAAAAGGGGACATTTTGGTATATTTTTTTTAAAATGGGGTATTTTAGTGTTTTTTTTTTCAAAAAGAGAGTATTAAAAATAAAAGACCCACAAAACTATCAATGGAATAAAACGAAAATCTTTGTACATAACTATCGAGAAAATCAACCATGACTCGTCCTATTAGGGAGAATACATCTATGATAATGACATTCTTATATATTTATATATTTTGAACACAACAAGAATCTTATTTCTTAACTAATTTACCCTTAATTATGTTATATATATATATATATATATTTTAAAATATGTAATAAATATTATAATAAAATAATAATTTAAAATTTTCTCATCAACATTAAATTAATAAAACAATTTAAATTGACAATAAATTTAATATTACAATTAATTTTCTTATTTTATGTGGTTTAGTAAACAGTTTTATACAATAAAGATGAAGGAAGTATTATTTTAAAAAGTTAATCTTGATTAACATCTCCTGTTAAGTGATAATATCATATTGTATAAATAGATTATTTGTATTTTTAGTGCTAGTAAAAATACAACAAAAAATTTATATTTTAAAGTCCTCTAATTTAATTTTTTAAATTAGAAAATAATTCTTAGTAAAAATTAGAACACTCATTTATGTGTGATCAATAGGTTCAATACTAAGTTGGTAATATATTAATTAAATTAATTTGTTAATAAAAGTAAGCGTCTAACAATATTCAGTAACGTTTAAATAGCATGAAATATTATTTTACTTTAAAGAACTATTTGGTGTTGCATGACAAATTTAATAATGTAGAAACAAGCTAAATCAAAGGGGAAATAAGAAGTCAAAATTTTAGAAAAATATTTATTGGCAAGACAAAACAGGTCAATAATGTCAAGAGCTAAAATTCAGAAATATACATTGAAGCCTATAACTTGTCAAATACTCATAGTTGTGTCAAATAATACTAATTATTAGTCAGGTGACCTGAGTCATGTTGGCGTCATTAGTCATTAATTTATTGTTCTAAAATAAACATCGAGAGTTCTATTTTAAAGGTTGTTGGACCCATTTAAGAAATTCAAATCTAATTATAACGTTTGCAATTTTCTATAAATTTCAAAAGTATACAGCTTTCTTTTTAGCAATTTTTCTTTTATTTGTTTATGATTCTACACTCTAATTCCTTGCAATTACTTTATTTATTAAATTTTGAACACTTTACTTCTTGGTTTCATTGCTTTTCTCTTCGATTCATTTCTATTACATTACATGTACTTATGTTTTTGTAAAACCTTTTAAAACATTGCACAAATCATTTTTATGAAAAATAACTTGATTCTCTCAAAACGTGCATTGTCAGTCATGTGATCTTGAAATTCTGTCAAGTTCACGAATCCATTCTTCCACAATTCATTGCATATGATCTTAAATCGTTTTCCTTACATCATTATTTTACTTTAAAAATCTCTTTTACCATATGTTGGATAGGCTCACTCCCTAAGTGGAACTCACTAGTTTTATTGGTATGAGTATTATTATAAGTATTATTATTATTATTGAAATAAAAGAAAGAAAAAAAAAAGGTTTTAATGGGCTTGACCTACGTGAAGAAAATAAAAAGGGATTTAGAAATCCTTAAGAATTAGAAAAAGAGAACGGTTGTCAGATAATAAAAATAAGGGTTTGGTTCCGGTGGTGGTAATAGGTGTGTAGCAAACTTGTTCCATTTGATCTACAAATTTAGTATGTTATTGCTACCACTGAGTTTGTTACTTTAATATATAGTTTGAGTAGTTTTATCTTCTATGAGAGTTACTTTGGCATACTCACTTTAGTGGAAGGTTGTTATAAGGTTGTTATTGTTGATTGATGTTCCCTATTGTTATTAGGAAGACTCTGGTGTATCCATTAATTATTATAGTGGAAATTTTTACTGGACTAGGCCATGTGGTTTTTATTCTCTCAATTTGAGGGAAATTTTTCACGTTAAAATTGTGTTTGTCTCATATTTAATTTTCTGCCAATTATTTTTGCTCTGTGGAATTGTATTTTCTGTTTGGCCATTTATCTGCACAGATGAAGGAAAAAAATATCCCGCACTATTGAGATAGTTATCGCTAATTATCTCTGGTTTTTCCCAACAAAGTGGTATCAGAGCTCGGTTGATTTGATTTGTGCATTTAAATGGAGGAGGAAAATATAGGTCCCAATATGATTAAACTCAACTTTTCTAATTACACACTTTGGAAGACTCTCATGGAAGACATGTTATACACTAAATATTTGTATGATCCTATTGAGGGTAACACTGTTAAACCCGCAGATAAATCTGACGTTGACTGGAAGAAGATGAATAGAAAGGCAGTGGCGTTGATCAGGCGGTGGTTGGATCTTAGTGTATATCCACATGTGGAAACTGAAATAGATGCTAACAAGATGTGGGAAAAATTAAAAGAGTTGTATGAATGAAAGAATGTGCAAAATAAAGCATTGTTGATTCGGAAGCTGGTGAATATGAAATACAAAGATGGGGATTCAATGGCATAGCATATGAGTATTTTTAAGAATACAATGAATTAGTTGACAACTTTAAATTAGATGATGAGTTGCAAGCGTTGTTATTGTTGAGTTCCTTGCCTGATAATTGGGAAGTCCTTGTTGTGAC
>NC_021164.2:20264766-20269717 GCF_000331145.2 Cicer arietinum | reverse complement strand
ATAAAGATACAACTGCAGTTGCATCTGTTAATAATGTCTATATTGTTTGTGATGATAATTCCATAAACCTTGCATGTCAGAATTCAACTTGGATTATTGATTCAGGTGCCTCATATCATGTTACTCCTAGGCGTGATTTCTTCTCATCTTACAGTGCCGGTGATTTTGGCATGGTAAAAATAAGAGATGAAGTAGTATGTAAAATTATCGGTATGGTAGATGTTTGGGTTGAAACTGGGATTGGTTGCAAGCTTCAATTGAAGAATGTTAGACATGTACCTAATATTCATCTCAATTTGAAATATAACTATGTGCATACTCAATAGAAAATAGTAATAACTAAATGAAATATAACTACGTGCATACTCAACTTCAATCATGCGCACAGAAAAATATTACATTAATTGGGTACGCGTATAAAATAATTTTAACATCAAATTAATTATTTAAAAGCTTATTTAATTAATAAAATAGTTTATTATAAAATTTGGGGTGTTACAAAGTGCATATTTAATATTAACCAAACACACAAGGAAATATGATATTAATTATCAAAACTACATATACACGTAAAATCACCTAAATCTTATTCTTTAAAATATTTACACTAATATACTCTTATTTTTTAGAAAAATATATAAAATAATAAAAATATAACATTATTATTTACATCACTCGTTTACTCAAATATGTATAAAACTAGCATATTGTAGAAAACACACATATAACAAAAATTAATCCAAAAATTTATCAACATATATTATAAAATAATATTAACATCAAGTTAATTATTAAAATTCTATTTAATTAATAAAATAGTTTATTATAAAATTTGGGGAGTTACAATTCTCCCTTGTTAAAAAATTTCGTCCTCGAAATTTTCGTTGAGTGAACTAATATTCAACTTACCGCCCTCAAGATTTAAACTTAGTCTATAACTATATTTAAGACATTCAATCCCCAATTAAGCACAACATGTAAAAAAATCAACTAACATTGCATGATAGACTAACATGACAAAATAAATCAATTAAACACATAACATTTATCATTCAATTATCAAATAAAATACCATAAAGTTACTCACTATAATTTACATAAAAAAAATAACATATAGATTTTGTCAATAATAACGTAGTTCATTTAGTTTGGTTAAATGAAATGCATTCCCAATACGTTGTCAATTTCAACTATTTTTTTTCAAACCAAATATTACTAGTTTTACTCCTTAAAATAAAGTCTAATTCATATCACCAATCGTTCAACAAATTTAACTTATGTCTAACACAAAGAGTAAGTTTAAAAAAAAAAATTATTAAACACATCTAACAACTTAATAACATTATTATAGATTTACAATCAACTACTCTATAAAAACATACTCTATATATAATCAAGGAGAAAGAAAAAAAAATAATGATAGAGATACTATTTTTTAATAACATATATTTAATAATTAAATTCATTCAATTGATATAAGCAATGAACATGTTTTTTTTTAACTATTTAAAAATAAAATTAAAAGGTACTTCTAACAAAATAACGAGTTATCGTTGTCTCTTTTATTGACGATGAATCATCGGAGTAGCTAGTCCCTCCTACTCATGTAATCAACTACTTAAGGAACTATAATTGCGGTCATTCAAATTCAAATATGGATAATTAAAAGTATCTTTAACATGGTTCAAGAGTGCGAAGGCGGCGCCACAACTCCTACTCCTTACCTCAAGTTAAAAACTCACTTAATTACACATTGACATTAATTTATTGGTAATTTACAACTAGTTACAACAACAAGGAAATGACACTAGTATCAATATATAATCAATAATCCAATTGAAGAAATATAAAACTATTTCACTTTTAGATGCTCTCGACTACTCTAACTCTATACACCAATTCCCAACAATTAGAACACTTGAAACACGAACAATTTAATATTTACATAATCATATACACATTCAAATAACTAATCCAAAAATTAGCACCAAGATTTTACGTTCATCTCATAACTCAAAAGATGATTCAAAAAATGAAACATATTCTCATAGAGGTCTAACTGCTCCAAATTGATCACGATTAAATTTTCTTTTGAGTTAACCATCACTTAAAAGTTACAACAAATGAAAGCATATATAGATTTTCCAAGTAGAAGATAAGATAAATAATTATTTACTAGAGGATACAATGCATTATCAAACCAAATTGAATCACGTAGTGCAAAAACCACTTTCAAGGTTACACATCATTCTAAAAATTAATTTCTAGACTTAAATTATTATAAAAAAATACCACTAACCATTTAGCACCAAAAAATAATTCATTGAGAATTCCAAATTTTTCTTTAAATTATTTTTCAATAATTCAAGTCTAAATAAAAACAACTAAGATAAATCACGTTTCTAAATACAATACAAATAAAATAAATCACAGATATTTTTAAAATCTATAAGATTTCTAAAAATTCATTCATATTTTAATCCTCAAAAACATATTTTTAAATAGTTCATCACTGTAAAAATTATTATTTTCAACTTATATTTTGAAATAAAATTTAAACTATATATATAGATAGATATGAAATTTTACAATTAATTAACACTTCCAAAATAGTTCTAATTTATTTTCTTATTTTATCAAACTTACAAAAAAATAAAATTGTATATTTATATACATTAAAGTAGTGCACATGACACAAAACATAAGACATATGATAATGATAATGAATTACACTAATTGATAAATCTACAAAATAGTAGCCTCTTCTCACACTAACTACTTAACATGCTTTTAGATACATCCCTCAGTTTCTATCAAGCCACAAAATTGGTCCAAAACATAACACACCATCATTTTAAATATTTCGGAGTTCTGTTCTAATCTTAAAAATTGAGTCTCAAATAAAATTTGCAATTTTATAATTAATAAAAAAAATTGATAAAATAAATTTTAGTTTTTATACGCATACCAATCTACATGAGGCACTCTACACATATCAATCTACATGATGCACCCTACACATACCAATCTAATGCATACCATTTTGTTAGGTTAATTCATAAAATAAAATAAAAAATCTACTTGTAAAATACATCAATTATAGAATTCAAAATTTATATAACTTTTCAAAAAGAATTTCACTGTTGAGAAGATTTTTAAAAACTTTGTTTTTTTTTTCCCTTCTTTTTACTTCTCTTTCTCAATTAGTATACATTTTATCATTAGTACTATTGTATATCACTGAAGAGTTCTTAAACTCTAAAACTCTAACATCGAGTCAAACTCTAATGAGTTTATAATATCATAATAAAAAAAAAAATCAATCATTTCAAATAATTATTCCAATATAACAATATTTACACCAGTCCCCTAAACCAACATAACAGCAACTCTTTTCAATTTTCTAAAAAAAACAAGACAGTAAAACATGTTGTAAATTTTAAGCTATTTTAAACATTAAATAAAATCAGTAGTATAGAATTATTGTTATTTTATAAATCAACAAAAATTCAACTCAATTTAATTTCTTTAAAATAATCAAGAGTAACTCAAACAAAAGTTATTTTCATGATATAAAATAAGTAAACTTTAACTCCTTCAAAATGTCATTTTTTAAAAATTCTAAGTTCTACCAACCTCTAATATCCAAGAATTACTATTGCTAATAATATGAATTTCATACTATCTAAATCATGACGAACATTCTAAATTGTTTTCAAAACCAATATCAAAACTCTACTCATCTAGATACAACCATCCACATTTTCAAATGATTTAAAGTTAACATTCACACGATTTAAAATCGATTTTTTTTAACACAAGAAAACATAAAATAAAAATAAGAATTTTTTTGTCAAAATTAAAACTTTAAACGTAAGAAACATATTTTCTATCTTATTCAAAGTTTAGAACGAAACATCTTTTTTTTTTTCTCTAAATTGAGTTTCAACAAAATAATAATAATTTGTACCTAGTAAAAGTCAATACTTGGAGTTTTAAACATATAATTCATACGGAAATTAATGCTCATTCAAAATGTCATTTTTAAAAAATTCTAAGTTCTATCGACCTCTAATATTCAAGAATTACTATTGCTAATAATATGAACTTCATACTATTTAAATCATGACGAACATTGTAAATTGTTTTCAAAACCAATATCAAAACACTACTCATCTAGATACAACCATCAACACTTTCAAATGATTTAAAGTTAACATTCACACGATTTAAAATCGATTTTTTTTAACACAAGAAAACATAAAATAAAAATAAGAATTTTTTTGTTAAAATTAAAGCTTTAAATGCAAGAAACATATTTTCTATCTTACTCAAACTTTAGAACGAAATATCTTTTTTTTTTCTCTAAATTGAGTTTAAACAAAATAATAATAATTTGTACCTAGTAAAAGTCAATACTTGGAGTTTTAAACATATAATTCATACGGAAATTAATGTTTCAATCAATTAGTTACTAGATCACACACTTTAAACATATACATATCAAAACTAAATATTTTAAATTGATTAAGGGTGAAAATGGAACTTTAAAAATACTAACTCGTGAGGTTTGACATTTGATAACTAAGGTTACGTGAATGGGATTAATAACTTGAAACTGGTCAATCAAAATTATTATTTCCAAATATTCATATAAAACAAGAGTGCAAAAATCATAGTTTTGTAGACAAGCAATAAGCAACAAGTAACTAACATAATCCTGTCAACAATTAAAATTAACTCAAATCTTAACAAGTAATTTCATGATTTAGTTACTCACTTAGGTAGGAATTTAGGATCATAATACAACCAAAGTAAGCAAATAATAAACAGTTAATTAGTAATCTCGAAAATATGTATAATAATACAAAAACATATAACCCTTAACACAATTACATAACGGGAAAACCATTATAGTGAAAATAATTTTACATAAGAAAACACAATTGAC
>NC_021164.2:20243738-20264665 GCF_000331145.2 Cicer arietinum | reverse complement strand
TTACTCGTACTAAGTTTTCATATAAAAAGTCATTTATAATAACATAAGTAAAATACACATTACAACTCTTAATTCCCGGTGTCACCTATCGGAGCGGGGTTTCTCCCAAACTTGAACTTCGAGACTCATTAACCTGTAATAACTGCGATTTCGCAAACGCAGGGCCCAGCCAGTCAAACACAAACCACGAAGGAGGTGAGTTTCAAAATCATGTTAATAGTATAATATAAGTAAGAAGAACATGCAACAATCATAATAGACCGTATCATAATCACATTATGATATATCAAAATATTTAAGTAAATAGTATCATATTATAACATCAAATTCACTCAAGTAAGATAATCATCTCATTATAATATGCATCAAATCATCTAAGAGTAATTATTATTACTTTTGAAACACATCAATCACCACAAAACAATCACAAGTAAATGCAATGCTATGCATGAGCTTAGACTCTACTTCACAATGTGGTACCATTCTAACTCTGAAGTACTTGGTTAGGAGGCTTGATACTATGCCACCATCCCGGTGGACGGACAATTCAAATTGGCCCTGTCCTCATAGATCCCTCAACTCAACCCGAGACACATATACGTGACAGTCGAGGTAAACGTGTGTTGCGTGGTAGCTCCCGACATTTGGAGTGCTACCTCCAAGTCACCTAGGAATTCCCCACCCGAATACCTCCAAGGTCTAACAATCTTGCCTTAAGGCTCGACAGCAGACCGCCACGATCAGGCTCATTCAATTGTACTTCCCCGGAATCACTAGGCTTGTCAGGCCCTACCTATATATTGAGAAGGTGTTAGAGAGGTTTAACATGAGTAATTGAAAACCTACTAGTACTCCACTTGCTACTCATTTTAAATTAAATTATGATAAATGTAACACCCCAATATTTTCATATATATTATATATGTGTCTTTTAGTAATTTTCATAATTTATTATTTAATTAATAATTTATTCTACCCTTAAAGAAATTAAATTAAAATTTACAACTCCCTATTTTACTTGAATAATTATAACCTTTATTTTTATTTAATTGTTTTGGTGTGACAATTACATTAGAACGGTTTATGGCATAATTATTTCGTACATGGACAACTGTGTATTTTATTTATTTGATTATTTTCGATAATCATGAAATTGATGTGTTAGATACGTTGACTTTATTTTTATACGTGACCTGCAATGATATTTTTGTCTTACTTGATTTATTTTAGTTAATGAAAACATTAGTTGAATTATTTAATTAAATTATAATTTATAGAAGTTATATCATTTATTAGTTTTATTTTAGACCAAATAAGTATTTAACCAAGGAGATAATAGAATTAGTGAAAGTCCTTAGTTTTATTTATATATTTTATTTAATTAATTTAGCGTGACAATAGTAAGATAGTTGTTCCTTTAATTTTAATTATTTGATGAAGTATATTTATATTAATTAATTAATTAATTGTTAGTGTAACAAGCAAGAATAAGTGTACATGAATGTCAATTAATTCATAACGGTTGGTCATTGGATGATATTATTCCAATTGAATACATTATTGATGTGTGCAATTAACCTCAATGAGAAAAAATTACTCTCTTTCTCTAATCAGCTTCACGTCTCCATTCGCAACATTATATTTTCTTTATCTCATATATTTTCAAGTCACTTAAACAACCACCCACATATTACCTATCTTTCTTGTCGAAGCTCTAAGCTTTTGTTCCTTCATCTTTATGAGATTTTTTGAGGGCTATATATTGTTACGTGGAAGGAAAGCGTCCAAGGTAAGGGCTTTTCCCCATGCTGAGTTAGGCTAGATATTAAATTAGCGATTCGTAAGATATTGATATGATGTCTGGATGTCTTAAAAGAAAAAGGTTGATTTTATTTTCGTCGTAGAGAAATTAACTATAATTCTTTGATTTTTTTTTAATACTTCTATCTTGATGAAATTAATTATAGTGGTATATTTTTATTATTATATCTTGATAAATATATTTGTAGTGAAATTGTTTAGTGTTTACGTGTTTTAGAGTATTTAGTTATAAAGTTATAATTTTTATAATGATGTAGTTAGTAATATATTTATTATGATGTATTTGATCTTAAGTGTTTACTTTTAAGTATTCTAAATTTAAAACATGACTTTTATGAACAATATATGTGTCTCGATGAAATTGATGAAAATTTGATATCTCTTTAATTTTAATAATATGAGAAAATTGATTATTGAATGCATTAATGAATAGTCCATTTTTAGAATGCTGAAAATTTTATAGTGAAAGGAATAAAATTTATGTTGTTATTGTATTCTTGGTGATATGAGTTTTGATGGTTATCAATAACACGTAGTCAAATCGAATCTTATGGATTATTAAAATGAAAGTGGTGATTTTGAGATATTTGTTCACATGCATATTTGATGTGTTGAAGTTATTGAGCAATAACTATGAACATCCACGAGAATATAAATTTGATGTCGTATGTGATTAAAAAAATTTAATCTAAAATATTTTATATTTGTGGTTGCCTAAGTGGCTGGTGATTTGCATTTTAAATATTGTTATCTTTGTGCAGTGGCGGAGCTTGATTAAAAAGCTTGGGGTGGCCGACTGAAAATGCAACAACAAATTTTTTTAAAAAATACAACAAAACTCAAACACCTTACATGCAACAAAAAAATTCAAACACTTTATACAACATAAAATCAAACATCTTGTGTGCAATAAAAAAAACTCAAAACTTTATATGGACATAAAATCAAACACCTTATGTGCAACAAAAAATCTCAAACACTTTATAGACATAAAATCAAACACCTTAGGTGCAACACAAAAACTCTACACAAAAATAGAACAAAGTAGAATTCTACAAAAATATTGGGTACTGCCATATAAGTTAAATTCTTAGGATAGGTAAAACTCAACAAAACTGAGAACTCAAAACTGACACAGCGACGAACTAAGAAAAATTGAAATCAAAACTAACAGAGTCAGAGGAGTGACGAACTATCAAAACTAACTAACAGAGGAGCGACGATCCAAACTAACAGAATTCCAAATCAAAACTAACTAACAAAAATCAGCACTAACTAACAAAAATCAGCACTAACAAAATAGAAATCTGAACTTTTTGAACAGAGCAGCAACGCGATTGGGAGACATATGAGGTTGCGGCGAACAGAGAGCGATGACCGGCCACAGAGGCGGTCGCAGGCCCGCAATGAGCAGAGGAGCGATCTGGACTGGAGACAAAGTGAGGCGGCCGCACGTTTTTCGTTATCCGTGAATTTGATTCTGGAGGAGGGAGAGAGGAAGGCGGTAACTTGTAAGCAAAAGGGAGAGGGAGAGGAAGGCTGGAAGAGAGAGAGGAAGAAAGAGAGAAGTGAATTACGTTTAGGTATTCTTGTAGTTTTTTAGTTTTAACAAGGACATTTTCGTAATTTTACTCTTTTTTTTTTGGGTGGCCGCGGCCACCCCCTGTCCCAAGGAAGCTCCGCCCATGTCTTTGTGGTTGCCTAAGTGGCTGATGATTTGTGTGATTATTTAAGTGAGTGATGACATGTATATTTTGAGTATCATTAACATTTCATGACATATCATATGCATCTGCGTGGACGCCTGTGTGGCTAGTTTAATTTTTCCTATTGGTATGAGTGACTTCTGTGTGGACGCCTGTGTGGCTGGTTATATCCGGATCATATATATTTAGGAGCATGCATAACTTGCATACATTTTATTGTTATTTTTATTTTGATATAATTATTTGTTCTACGGTTGCTACTTGATTTATTTAGATATATTTTATTATTTTAATACCCCTTTGAGAACTATTAAAGAACCAATTTCTTTAAATCTTTTATTACGAAAAGATTTTATATTCATATTTTATGGTTGTTAATTTATTATTTGGTTTAATTTTTGTTGTAGGATGTGTGACACCCTAAACCCCGAAATAACATTTATAATAATATATACTAAATTATTTGAAGAAAACTTGCAGCGGATAAAGAAAATCTGTTAAAGAGAATAAAAACTTTAATATCTAATTTAGGATATCACGTTTCTCTAAATACACATGTAACAATTCATCTTTTTTTTTCCAATTAAAATAGTACAATATCAATGAACTTGATTCAACTAGAATTTCTTGATTTAATTCCCAAGACTTACCCGTACTAAGTTTTCATATAAAAAGTCATTTATAATAACATAAGTAAAATACACATTACAACTCTTAATTCCCGGTATCATCTATCAGAGCTGGGTTTCTCCCAAACTTGAACTTCAAGACTCATTAACCTGTAATAACTACGATTTTGCAAACGCAGGGCCAAGCCAGTCAAACACAAACAACGAAGGAGGTGAGTTTTGAAATCATGTTGATAGTATAATATAAATAAGATTAACACGCAATTAATCATCAATAAACCGTATCATTACACAAACATTCTTCAAGGAAAAACATCACGTTATATAGTCAAAATCAAAGAAAATCAATACACTTCACTGTAACATCAAATCATCGCATAAATTGCTATCACACATAAAAAATAGTAATCACAACAAAACAATCACAAGAAAATGCAATGCTATGCATGAGCTTAGACTCTACTTCACAATGTGGTACCATTCTAACTCTGAAGTACTTGGTTAGGAGGCTTGATACAATGCCACCATCCCGGTGGACGGATAATTCAAATTGGCCATGTCCTCATAGATCCCCTCAACTCAACCCGAGACACATATAGTGTGTTGTGTGGTAGCTCCCGACATTTGGAGTGCTACCTCCAAGTCACCTAGGAATTCCCCACCCGAATACCTCCAAGGTCTAACAAATCTGCAAATAAAAATGCTCTTTAACCTAACAAATCAACTCTGTCCAAACAGATGAACATAATCAAATAAAAACAAAATAAGCTAAAATTATGAAGGCATTATAGGTGCAGAAAAATGCAGATGATGAGCAAAGAAAACGATACAACAAACTAGGAACTGGAAACAGATGCACAAGCAAGAAACCAACTAAACATATAAAAAAAACTCTATAAATACACCTTATCAAATTTCAAAAAAAAGGGGGAAGAGGGATATGTGATTAACTCTACTAAAAAATACACATACAAAGAAGGAGAGTGAGCAAAATCAGAGGGAGTTTTAGTAACAAACAACAAACACAAAACATTAAGGTACTTTTTCTTCATGTACAATATATATGTTTCTATTTATCATCATCAAACAATCACTCTTTTATTTAACAAAAATGTAGAATTTTTATTTAATGAACGAAACATAAAACGATTAAAAATCCGAACCTGTGAGGCTGTTTTATTCGTTGTTGCCATCGCCGATGTCACTGTCGCCATTGTCGTAATCGGCGCTGTCACCGTTGCTGAGATGGCAGTCGCCGAAGTCGCGTCGTCGTTTCTGTGTTCTTCTTCGTTTTCCCTCTTTTTAACCTGGCCGCAGCTGATGCATGTTACTCTCCCATTAGCCAACCCAGCTGATGCATTTTGCTTTGCCCTCAACCAATTCATCCGCACCCGAGTTTCGTTCTACCATCAGCCCCAACCCAGCTGATGCATTTTTATAAATTAATAAATATAAATTTAACTTTTTAAATTTGATTTATTTAGAAGTGACTTTTTTTACTATTTTGTGATTTTAAAACTCAATAATAATAAAATATTTTTTTTAAGAGAATTATATTAGATGTGACATCTTTTTTACTCCTTGAGTCTCGAGACACAAGTTGTACAACTTGATTGTCCTAAAACTCATATTTAAAATATTTATTTAAATCAAACTCTTTATATTTCTTTTTTTTTTTTTGTCAAAACATTTTTTATCACAAAACAAAATTTTCTTTAAAACACACTCAACACATCCGCATTTTTTTAAGAACTACGTAGCTTTGATTTCTCCATCGCACCGGGAGAAACGTAGGAGTAAGATCACATTCTTGTCAAGCACATTAATAATAATTTATTTTTTGTCCTTTATTTCTTAAGCGCATATTTATTTCAAAATCATATTAAAAAGTTAATAATAATTGTTATTCATACTTAGTAATAATGAGAAATAAATATATTTAAGTTAATATTAATGTTGCACAATTAATTATAGGTAACCTTATTTTAACGGATGTCGTAGGATGTTAATACCTTCCCTACGCATAATCGACTCCCGAACTCAAATTTGGTTTCACTACGCGAAAAAACGCATATTACAGCGCTTTTTTTAAGCCATTTACAGCGCTTTTTCAAAAAAATAAGCGCTGTGGAAACGAGCGCTGTAAATGATACAACAATGCTTTTAAAAAAGCGCTATAAAACATGTAAATACAATGCGCGCTTGTTATGCACATTTTACAGCGCTTCTTCACAAAAAGCGTTGTAATATGCACCCCATTATATGAGTTATGGGTGTGCATTTTACAGTGCTTTCTAAAAAAAGCGCTCTAAAATGCCCAACCATAATTTCATATATGGGTGGACATATTACAGCGCTTTCTCACAAAAGCGTTGTAATATGCCCACCCATAATTTCATATATGGGTGGGCATTTTACAGCGCTTTTCTTGTACATTTTACAGCGCTTTCTCATGAAAGCGCTGTAAAAGGTGCACCATTAAAGCGCTTTAGAACAACATTTTACAGCGCTTTGTAAAAAAGGCGCTGTAAAATGTGTGTGTGTTTTTTTTTTTTAAACGCTGTAAATTAATTATTTGAAATGAAAAGCGCTTTTTAGCTTTTTATGGCATTTTTTTTAAAAAGCGCTGTCTTTTATCTTTGTATCCAAAATTATTTTGATCCAAAATCACTTCACAATCAGTGTTTAATACATAAGTAATTACATAAGCAAGTAAGTAGTAAGTAATTAATTACCTCGGGAATACTCTTCAAACCGACGTTGCAACTCCCGGTTTCACTCTCCATTTGTATTTCAGGTTGGAGCTGAACCGGAAGTTGCTTGTCTTTATTCGTATTCACCAAGAGTGCCACTTGCTCCGATAAGATTCTGAGCTTCTCTAATACTTCCTCGTTGGAAGGTTTTTGGCGCTTCTCTTGAGGAAAAAAGCTTTTGGGAGTTACGCCAAATCCTTTCCCCCTCACTCGACCGGAATACTCAGGGACATTAAACACTTTCCCAAGAATGTCCCTGCACGTATCCTTGTTGCCCTCTTGAGTTTCAGAACTTTGTTCAATAGTTTCCTAAAATACATGTAACATTAAAAAGATAAGTTCAATAGCATTTTTAAAATACAATATTAAAAAATATTAAAGTGATAATATACTTACACAAAGTTCTACAACTTTCTTGACATTTTCATTATCAACCACTCCTTCTTTGTTAACACGCGCTTCCTTCCATAAGATATGACGACCCAAGGGTTGATCGGCTTGGGTGTCTTTTCTCTATTCGTTAAAATCATAAACAAAATAATACAAATTAGTTACACACTATAGTTTATAATACAAATTACAAGTGATGTTTAATTACTTACAATTTTTTGTTCAAGGCGTGCATATCCCATACGTGATTTCTTGTATGGGTGTTTTGGGTTGCTTGCCCGTTCGCGATTTGCCTTACTAATATTCTATATAAAAAAAAAATAGCAATTGTGTAAAAATTTAAAATACGCTACGAATATGAATAATAAAACACAAATGCTAATAAATTAATCACTTACGACAAACGCCGGGTCAGAACGTTTGGAAACAAATGCACTCCATTCATCCTTTGATATATAATGTTGATATATCTTTGGAGGTTCAGCATTTGTGTTTCCTTCTCTATCTTTTAGATAGAAATTTGAGAGATGGGATCTAAATCCACGATGGATTTTCCCAGCAACTCTCAAAACATATGACTTTCGTTCCTCATCAAGAACAAAAGTGGTCTGCAATGAAAACAATTATAAGTAATGTATTTTACAGAAAAAAAATTATAAATGACAAAAGAGTAGATCAAAATATTTACTTGAATGTCATTCCAGATGATATCTTTGGCATCCTTCAACGCCTTATCTCTCCAGTTGTCTATTGTTATTGGGACATTTTGACGAACAACAGCCCCAATGTAGCTTACAAACATGGAGCTGTTGGGGTCAACTGGCTGACCACTCTCGTTCCAGCCAACCTAATAAACTCATATAGTAAGTACATGCCCTAAACCCTAAAAAAAGATAAAAAAACACACAGCAAACAGAGTATATATAGTATACCTCAAATTTAATGCCACTGCTCCGTGCTTTAATCACCCTTTGCATGATAGTTGCACCACGTTTGACTTCTTTTTCGTAAGTCTTAGAGGTGCCAACTTCTTCATTTTGAACTTCTAAATCTTTGTTTGTATCCATTTAACTACAACAAGTTCAACATGCACTTTAGTATAACATCAACAAGCTCAACATGGATCATGCATTATTATAAACAAACTCAACATGTATCAGTATATCTTAAAAAAGCTCAACATGCATTCTAATGATTACAAAAATTTAATAACATCAATACCTGAATAATGATGGTTCGAAGAAAGACGAAATGCAAAGAAAAGAGGGTTTGCAGAAAGTTCACAGAAATATGGTTCACAGAAATACGGTTTGAAGAAATACGTAATGAGGGTTACGTATTTCAATGAAAATATATTGTGTGAAATGGGAGAGATGATCTTGGATGGAAATAAGGTTCGAAATGAAGGAGATGATCGTGGAAATAAGGTTCGTAAAGGACGGGATGATAGGGTTTGCAAAAGAAGAGAAGAAATGAAGGTTGAGATGAAGGTTACGTAATGAAGAGGAAACTGAAGAGGTAACTGTTATATATACGTAACACTTTTACAGCGCTTTTTATAAGCCTTTTACAGCGCTTATTTTGTAAAGCGCTCTAAAAGGCTTCTTTAGTTAAATTTTTAAAAGGCTCTTTTACAGCGCTTTTTTCAAATAAGCGCTGTAAAAGACCTCCGTGTGTTATTATGTTATTTGAATGCCTTTTACAGCGCTTTTTTCAAATAAGCGCTGTAAAAGACCTCCGTGTGTTATTATGTTATTTGAATGCCTTTTACAGCGCTTTTTTCAAATAAGCGCTGTAAAAGACCTCCGTGTGTTATTATGTTATATGAATGCCTTTTACAGCGCTTTCACACATAAGCGCTCTAAAAGGCTTCTTTAGTTAAATTTTTAAAAGGCTCTTTTACAGCGCTTTTTTCAAATAAGCGCTGTAAAAGACCTCCGTGTGTTATTATGTTATATGAATGCCTTTTACAGCGCTTTCACACATAAGCGCTCTAAAAGGCTTCTTTAGTTAAATTTTTAAAAGGCTCTTTTACAGCGCTTTTTTCAAATAAGCGCTGTAAAAGACCTCCGTGTGTTATTATGTTATTTGAATGCCTTTTACAGCGCTTTTACACATAAGCGCTCTAAAATGTCTCTTTATGTTAATTTTAAGAGGCTCTTTTACAGCGCTTTTCCCAAATAAGCGCTGTAAAAGACCTCCGTGTGTTATTATGTTATATGAATGTTTTTTAAAGCCTTTTACAGCGCTTTTCCACATAAGCGCTCTAAAATGTCTCTTTATGTTAATTTTAAAAGGCTCTTTTACAGCGCTTTTTCCAAATAAGCGCTGTAAAAGGCCTTATTGTTTTTGTGTTTTGTTATGTTATGTTATTTTTTAAACAAGCTCAACATGCATGCAAAACCCACATAGTAGTAACTGGTCACCACAAAAATCCCTTCCTCTTCACCAAACTCTTCTCCTTTTATGCATCTTCTTCACAAACATCAAAGCTTACTCTTTCACAATTCAATCTCCACCTCAACACCCTTTTTATCTCTTTACATTCTCTTTCCTTCTTAAATCGAAACTTAATTGGTATTCAGGATCATTGCCATGTTGCGAAAAATGGGTTTGTGTCTGGTGTTTTTGGGGATTCCCATGATGCGTACAAGGTGTTTGAAGAAATGGGTTTGTGTCTGATGTTTTTTGGATTCCCATGATGCGTACAAGGTGTTTGAAGAAATGGGTTTGTGTCTGATGTTTTTTGGATTCCCATGATGCGTACAAGGTGTTTGAAGAAATTAGGTGTCTGATGAATATTATTTTTAAAGCTTTTTTACAGCGCTTTGTCAAATAAGCGCTGTAAAATGTCTTTTTTACTCACTTTCAAAAGAGTCGTTTACAGCGCTTTGTGTGAAAAGCGCTGTAAAAGGTATAAAACACTCATTATTTTATTTTTAAAAGGATCTTTTACAGCGCTTTTTAAGATAAGCGCTGTAAAATGTCTCTTTATTTTATTTTTGTGTTTGGTTTATTTGGGTTGGGATGACATTAAAAACATTTTTATCATTGTTTATTGGATTAAAAATATTGTTATCATTGTCTTTATCACAATACTTTAGGAGATGATGAATTATTAGAAATGAGTATTCTGAAGAATCTATATATATATATGCACTGAGCAAAAGAGAATCTCTCTATTCAGTTCAGTTCAGTTCATGTAAATTACTAATTTATATTCAGTTCAGTTCATGTAAATCAAGCTAAATATAAAACACTCATTGTTACATGAACTTGGTATAAAACACTCAAATCAAGCTAAATATAAGCAGAAAATAAATTAATCAGAAAATAAATTAATCAGAACTTAGTATAAAACACTCAATTCAGATTACATGCATATTTACAATAACACAGTTCAGATTACATGCATAGCTTATATAAAACAATTAAACATATATATACATTAAGATGCCCTTCTTCTTTTCCTGGTGACATTCACATTTGTTTGTCCATTTACAATACGAAACGATGGATTAATCCAAATTCCCTCATCATGATCATCTCTAAGATATAAACCATCATCAGTTGAATCAATTTCATGTGGTTGTTGTGATGTTGCAAATAAAAGATCATTACCAACATCTTCATCATTATTGTTATCATCACTTATTTTATTGGTCGATAGGACAACAGACCATTTATCATTAGAAGGATCAGTGACATAAAACACTTGTTGAGCTTGCGACGCTAAAATAAAAGGCTCGTCTTTGTATCCCACCCTATTAAAATCGACAAGCAAGAATCCTGACTCATCAATCCGAACGCCATTATTATTATCGACCCACTTGCAACCAAATATGGGAACACGAAACATTGTGTAGTCTAACTCCCATATGCGCTCGATAACCCCAAAATATGATAGATTTGCATATATTGGGTTTTTGTCTTTTGCACTTGAGACATGCATCGCTTCAGCTACGAGAGTGACTCCACTATTTTGCATAGTGGTCTGATCATCTTGTTCTTTGGTATAAAATGTGTAGCCGTTAATAACATAACCAGTGTAAGAAAAGACATGTAAGCTCGGACCATTTGCTAGCCACCTCAATCTATTTGAAATTGATCCGGGGTCTATATCAAATTTTGACATTATGTGATTTTTTAACCATGTTACAAAACTTCGATTGTGCTCTCGAGTTATCCAATTTTGATTCCTATTCATGTTCAAACGAGATAACTGATCAATGTGTATTGTAACATACGGTTGAACCTCATCATCATTGTGCAGAACATACAATTGTGCCTGCTCCCATTCTGTCCTTGATATAGTCAGTAGTCTCCTTCCAGTTATCCCTTCTCCTGATAGTCTTCCCGAATGACGAGACATGGGAAGCCCTATGGATTCAACATTGGACAGATATTCAGTACAAAATTCAGCAGCCTCTTCAACAATGTATCGTTCAGCAATACAACCTTCTGGTCGACTTCTACTTTTTACGTACCCTTTTAATATTTTCATATATCGTTCTATCGGATACATCCATCTCATATAAGCTGGCCCACAAAGTTGTGTCTCCTTAACCAGATGAACAGTAAGGTGAACCATTATATCAAAAAACGATGGTGGGAAATACATTTCAAGCTCACACAAAGTAACAACAATTTCCCTCTGCAATGTCGGTAATTTCTGAGGGTCGATCACTTTACTACAAATTTCCCTGAAGAAGAAACATAATCTAGTTAAGGCTAGTCGAACTTTTTCAGGTAAAATGGAACGTATACCTATTGGTAGCAAATGCTCCATTATAATATGACAATCATGGGTCTTCAAACCTTTTAACTTGAGGTCTTTCATACAAACCAAATTTTTAATGTTCGAAGAGTATCCTTCTGGAACTTTAACTTCGTGTAGAAATTTACATAAAACAATTTTTTCCTTTCTAGATAGAGTATGAGCGGCTGGAGGTAGATATGTGCGATTTCCTTTCTTTACTGGAGCCAGTTCATTTCTTATTCCCATATCGACCAAGTCCAATCTTGCATTGACGCCATCTTTAGACTTTCCTGGAACATTGAGTAACGTACCAATAACACTTTCAAATACATTTTTTTCAATATGCATCACATCGAGGAAATGTCTTACATACAATGACTTCCAATATGGCAATTCAAAGAAAATTGACTTTTTCTTCCACCCAGTTTTCACCAGCTCTCCCGCAAAAGGTTTGCCAAATTTATTGGTCAAACCTTGTACTTTTTCAAGTATTTGATATCCAGTCGGTGCTAAAGGAGCTTTACCTTCCTCTGATTTTCCATTGAATGCATTTCTCCACCCACGATACTGATGACTATAAGGTAAAAATCTACGATGTCCAAGAAACACATTCTTCTTACAATGTTTCAACCGCATCCAATTTGTACTCTCTTCACATATAGGACATGCACACTGACCTTTAATGCTATATCCTGATAAATTACCATATGCTGGAAAATCATTAATTATGCCGAACAACATAACCCTTAAATTGAAACATTCTTTCTTATACCCATCATAAACTTCCACACCTGTCTCCCACATACTTTTTAAATTTTCGATTAGAGGAGTCAAGTATACGTCGATATCATTCCCCGGTTGTTTGGGTCCAGAAATTAACAGAGACAACATCATAAACTTACGCTTCATACATAACCATGGAGGTAGGTTATATATTACCAAAATCACAGGCCACGTGCTATGTGAGATGCTTTGAAGACCATGTGGATTCATTCCATCAGTAGAAAGTGCAAGTCTTAGATTTCTTGACTCTATCCCGAATTCAGGATACTCGTGATCAATTTTTGCCCATTGTGGGGAATCTGCAGGGTGTCGAAACATTCCATCTCTAATTCTTTCATCTGCATGCCATGTCAAGTGTTTTGAATCTTCTTCACTGCGATACATGCGCCTAAATCTTGGTATTATAGGAAAATACCACACGACTTTTGCTGGAGTAGATTCTTTCTTCTTATATCGAGAGACATTGCATTTCGGACACGCCTTAAGTAGTTCATATTCGTTTCGAAATAAAATGCAATCGTTAGGACACGCATGAATCCTTTCGTAACTCATTCCAATAGAACACAAAATCCGTTTAGCCTCGTAGGTTCGACTGGGAAGTTCATTATCATCTGGCAACATATCTTTTATGAGTGTTAATAATTCCGTAAAGCTTTTATCAGACCATCCATTACTCGCTTTTAAGTTGTACAACTTTAATATCGCTGACAGTCTTGTGAATTTAGTACAACCATTATATAATTCTTTCTCTGCATCACTCAACAAACTTTCAAACATTTTAGGACAATCTCGAAGATCTTCTTCAACTGCTTTTGCAATCTCATCAACTCGGTCCGGCTCATATGTATCTGTATCGAAATCAGTTGAAGCATATGTAGAACTATTCTCAAAATTAATGTTTCCTTTTTTTTTCTCACCATGTCTTATCCAACATGTGTAGCTTTGATCAATTCCATTACATACTAGATGTCCTTCTAATTCATCTTCTCTAACACGTTTTCCAAAACAACATTTTAAACAAGGACAAACTACTCTATTTGGATCTTTTGCATTCTTCACTGCAAACTCAACAAACTCCTTCACTCCAATTTCATACTCTTTTGACAATCGATTGGCTGAAATCCATTTCCTATCCATATTATACCACCTATATAAATGCAGTAACAAAAATAATAAGCTTTCAAAACATATCAACAAGTTTCAAAAAGAAACCAATATCAACTAACAATTTCAAAACAGAACAGATCATGTGGTATGAGTTTTTGACAATTTTTGACAATTTCAAAACATAACAGATCATGTGTAAAAAATACCTTAGACAACGTAGATGGCCGCACAGTACGTAGAGGATATTAGGGTTCGCAACGTATATAATTATTTGAAAGATGTAGAGGATATGAGGGTTTCCAACGTATATAATTATTTGAAAGATGTAGAGGATATGAGGGTTTCCAACGTATATAATTATTTTAAAGATGTATTTTACAGCGCTTGTGAAAAACGCGCTGTAATAGGTAGTTAAATTCAATGAAAGCGCATGTGTTTTACAGCGCTTGTGAAAAACGCGCTGTAATAGGTAGTTAAATTCAATGAAAGCGCATGTGTTTTACAGCGCTTGTGAAAAAAGCGCTGTAATAGGTAGTTAAATTCAATGAAAGCGCATGTGTTTTACAGCGCTTGTGAAAAAAGCGCTGTAATAAGTAGTTAAATTCAATGAAAGCGCATGTGTTTTACAGCGCTTGTGAAAAAAACGCTGTAACTGATACGCGAAAGCGCTTCCTTTTACAGCGTTTTTTTGACAAGCGTTGTAAAAGCCTTATAACGTGATGCGCAAACGTTATATGACCTACTACATCGCTTGTTTTACAGCGCTTTGAATCAAAAGCGCTGTAAAAGGTTCCGTTATTTTTAAAATATAATTACAACAGCGCTTGTGTTTAACAAGCGCTGTAAAATAGGCGCTGTTAAATGTCATTTTTGGCGTAGTGTTTCAAAGACCATTTTGTTTTTTTTTTCTTTCTATTTTTAAGGGTTTCTCAATATTTTCCCTATTTTTAAATAAATTTTGGCGGCGACTCCATTGAATTCGAGAAATACTCTAAATTTTAGGCCGCAACACACACAATCTTCAAAATCAAATCAAACAACAACCTATAAAAGTTTCTAACTTATATTTTAACCTCACCAAATTCAAGTTTTCTTATCAGTAAATTATTACTCAAAGACCTTCAGTCGTACGTAGCGTGTTACGAATGAATTATGGGAAATACGATTTTCCCGTTCATCTCACTTAATTTATACTCATGAATTTGAACTCATTCTCACCACATACTCATTTGGCCATTTTGCACGGTAAGACATTAAATTTCAACAACGTCGGAGCAATCCAAAAATAAATTGTTTGAAAGCGGGTCCAGAGAATAACCAAATTGCAGTTGAGAAATTGCAACGATGATATAAAAAAGTCAAATATTTAATAAATGATAATACGAGTAGAAACCAAGTTGAAATTATGGAAGGAATAAAATATAATGGTCAGAGGACCTTACCAACACGAATGACACGAAACGGTGCTTACGGATAACAACAACACTGAAATTAAAATTAAAAGTGCATCAGCATCTAACTTTAATTATGACAGGTTCAGACCAAAATGAACAAAGAATGTTAGGTTGATCGGAAAACATTTATCGTAACGCTATCGCCGTCGGGTGTTCGTGAATGTTGGTGAAACTGGAAAACGAAAAAAATGTAGGACAAAACTCTCGATGTGGAGAATATGAAATTGCTTTTTGTTGTTTCAATGCACCACTACGGAGTCCAGAAAAGCTTTGCGATAGTGTTGATGTTGGAAAAGAACAAGTCAGGGTTTGGTTTCTCCTTCACGTGACATATAAATGAGAGTAATTTTGATGAAGATAATGAATGAAGAAGTAAGATATTGGTCATTTATTCTTAGACAATGGAAGATAAAAGAATTGAACTATATTGAGTGGTTGAGTTATGAAGGCGGTGGACAAAGAAAAGAGATGAAGTACGCGAATATCTTTTTTATTTTAAAGTCGTGTGCATTTTCTTTACTGAAGTGTGAAGGGTTATTAGTTTTAAGCGGTGGGGACAATATATGACTTATAATAGCCACTACATTTATTTCTATTATTACTGACATACATATATACTTATCAGTTCCTAAAAGATCAACCGTATCAGCCATATTTTTTTATTTTATAATATTATTATTATTCAAAACTTTTCTATTAACTTTACTATTATTAAAATAAAAATAAATAAGTTTAATTTTTAAATATCTAGTTAACAATAATGATAACATATTTCACTTAAAAACAACAACAATCTAAAATTAATTTTAAAAAATGAATATATTTAACATCCATATCAATAATTTAAATAAATTATTAAGCCAAACACATGGGAAATTATCACACTATAGCAAACACATGCAATACTATATTATAAACACGCGCAATACTAAATTAATTGTTTAAAATCATAATAATTAAATAAAATAATTTATTATAAAATCTGGGGTATTACAGTTTAAATTATATTTACAGCGTTATTAAATAAAATAATTTATTATAAAATATGTTGTATTAAAGTATTAGCAAACATATGCAATACTATATTATAAACACATGCAATATTAAATTAATTGTTTAAAATCATATTAATTAAATAAAATAATTTATTATAAAATCTGAGGTGTTACAGTTTAAACTATATTTATAGTGTTATCTTAAAAAAATATGTTGTATTTAAGTATTTTTTTAATTGTATAAAAATTTAGTGTTTTAAAAGTATTATCTTAAATATTGAATAGTATAAAAATGTATTGTTTTGTATTGTCAAAAACAAACTAAATCAATATTAGTGTGGTTCGAATTTTGTCATAAATTTTTTATAAGCTCCAAAAAATTTATCAATTGATATGTTACTGCTATATCTCCATCACTCCTAAACGTGTGCAATTTCTCTCCCTATTATTGTATTTGCAATTTTTAGGTGTGTTTAAATTAAAAAATTACAACTTAAATTTCGTATATACAATAAAAGATTGTATTTAATTTATTAATTAAATTTTAAAATTCAACACCCAAAAGATTTTGGTCAAATTCCGGCACGACATCTTACTCTTTTTTGAGTTAATTAAGAAAGGAGTTCTAATTTTTCTATGATTTGAATGGAAGATTGTTGTGAGGTTTGTCAATTCTTATTTTTGAAATTGAATGTATTGTGGGGGGGTGGAATTTGATTTTAGTGAAACTCAATCCTTCATTAGTACAATAAGGCCAATGATAAATATTGTTATCAATAAATTATGACATTTACTTTTTTTTTTATCGGTGAGATTTACCATTTTAAAGCCGGTTTGTCAAATATCATTAAAAAAAAGTTTGTAAAACAATTCACTTGAAAAGTGGTTTTAAAACCAATTCACTCCAAAATCAGTTTTAAAATCATTTTAAAATATAAATCAATTCTAGATTAGATGAAGTATTGAAAACAGAGAGAATCAATAATGGTTCAAAATGAGAATGTCTGAATTGAGTCCATTACATTCCATGTGGATGCATCCTAATATATACAAAAGCGTGACACTCAGCTCAAACAACTTATATCTGTACGAGTGACAGAGTGACGTCCAGTCATCCAAACTATGTGGTGCGTCTGTACACCTAACCAGCCCTAAAAATCACTAAGGCCTCACAAGGGATTGAGTGGAGTAAATAGGCCTAGATCAGGAAGACCGATTTCCCAAGGAAGATTCGACAACTAAGATTACATATCTCTGAGCATGTTCTTTAACAATGTATTATTCTCGCTTAGGATTTCGTACTATTCAGTTTCTTGTTTACACACGTGAAAAAATTCAAAATATTAAAATCCAATTTGAACAATATCCCAATTTTGAGTTGTATCTAAACCAAAGTGAAACTAGTTTGAAAAATAACTGATACTAAAATACTTTACGGAATAGAACTACATAAATTTGCTCTAATTTGGTGTATGAACCATGCACACCTCTAATATTAGTATCTCTTTAATTATATTTTTAGGGAATGAGACTGATGTTTAATGTAACACTACAATTTATATAATAAATCATTTTATTAATGAAATATGATTTAAAATAATTAATTTGGTATTAAAACTATTTTAGAATACATGTGGATAAATTTTGTTACTAATTTTTGTTATATGAGTGTTTTCTATGATGTGCTAAACTGGTACATATTTGACTAAGGAAGTTAAATAAATAACAAATATTATATTTTATTATTTTATGTATTTTATGTATTTTATATATTTTTTTATAAATAATAGTATTTTAGTGTACATATTTTAAGATATAAGATTTTAGACGATTCGACGTTTATATGTGTGTTCGTAGTTAATACGATATTTTCTTGTATGTTTGATTAATGTTAAGTGTGCACATAATTATATTTATTTTTTTTTCTTCTAAATATATCCTATTTTAATTATTTATTTTACAAATAATTATCTCGAGGTATTAGTAATATTGATATTGAGTTTCTTTATTTTTATATAGTTGCTATGGTATGATGATTTTTTATACATATTTATTTTGATTTAGTAATTAATATAAATTTTTTATGTTATATTTAATTATTTATTTTATCCTTTCAATTTTTCTATAAAGATGATGTATTTTTATGTGATTATTTTGAAAAACATTATAGTAATAACTATAGTTATTATTTTGAATGATAGTGTTGGTTAAAATTAGATTTATCTATGTTAAGGATAAATATTATTATGTTAAAATGTGTATTTTGGAGAAATTTTTTCTAGAAATGTAAAATAAATTATTTATTTATTAAGGGCTTTTAGAAATACTAGAAAACTAATTTTGGACCTGACAACTGTTTATCTCCTATTTTCTGCATATTAATTTGTGGTATTACTGATTTTCTTTCCTACATTTGTGATTTGCTCATTACACTCCTATTCATGCCTCAGACTTTACTGCCTTGTGTTGGGCTTATAGTTTTACTCTTGCACCTGTAGATCTATTATATGCACCTCTCATTCTGCAATTAAAAAAATAAAAAATGAAAAACAGACTAATGGCAGCCAAATCGCACCAAACCCTTTTTCTCTCGAATTCACTCCCAAAAATTCTTTGTTATTTGAATCAATCCCAACCTCTATTCCACACAAAATCGGTCACTTAATCCATTTTTGGTATCAATTTATCAGTCGTTGCTCTGTTTCTTCATAAACAACTTTGTTTCTTTCCTTGGACAACCTATTTTTGGCCGATTTCGATCACTACGTTAGTCGTCTCAAAAAATTGACATCGATTTTGGATTCCTCTCGTTGACACCTTCAAGAAGCATTACTCATTTGTATTTTTGGGTGAAGTTGACGTCGGACCATTATGGCGCTCTGAGTGAGACTTTTTTTGCAGTTTTTTCTCGTCGTTTTGACTCTATTTTTGTTCCTAAAATTATTATTAATTATTTAACATTTATTTCTATGCTCCACATAATTTATCTGTAACGCCCCAAATTTTTGATACGAATATTACTGAAAAATATTTATTTTCTTTTAGAAACAACTAATTAATTTTTTTTTCTCATTACTAACTAATTTATTTCTATGCTCCACATAGAACTAATTAACTAATTTTTGATACGAATATTACTGAAAAATATTTATTTTCTTTTAGAAACAACTAATTAATTTTTTTTTCTCATTACTAACTAATTTATTTCTATGCTCCACATAGAACTAATTAACTAATTTTTGATACGAATATTACTGAAAAATATTTATTTTCTTTTAGAAACAACTAATTAATTTTTTTTTCTCATTACTAACTAATTTATTTCTATGCTCCACATAGAACTAATTAACTAATTTTTGATACGAATATTACTGAAAAATATTTATTTTCTTTTAGAAACAACTAATTAATTTTTTTTTCTCATTACTAACTAATTTATTTCTATGCTCCACATAGAACTAATTAACTAATTTTTGATACGAATATTACTGAAAAATATTTATTTTCTTTTAGAAACAACTAAGTAATTTTTTTTTCTCATTTGCAAAATTAATATTCCAATTATTAGATCAATATTCATTTATGGTCTAAAATAAAATAAATTCTCTTTAAGTGAAATTCAAAAGAAACAATGTTGACTGAAATTAATGACATTCAATTTTTTTCTAACTAATGAAATATCACGTCTGCATTTCTATTAAAAGTTAATGATGAAAAGTAAATAACTTTACAATGTGCCGCAAAAATTTAGTAATACAAAATATTATTTTTAAGTAAAATATAATTTTCCCACGTGCGTGCGCCAATCAAACGTCATTCATGCAACTCTTTGAAATCATTAGTACCTAAATGTTGGTGTAAGGAGTCAGTTCGTCCCACAAAAAAATTAAACCAAATAATAAATTAACCACCATAAAATATGAATATAAAATCTTTTCGTAATAAAAGATTTAAAAAAAAAATTGATTCTTTAATAGTTCTTAAAGATGTATCAAAAGTCGTAGAATGTATCTAAATAAATCAAGTAGCAATCGTATAGCAAATAATTAGATCAAAATAAAATAAAATTAAAATGTATGCAAGTTATCCATGCTCCTAAACATATATGATCCGGATATAACCAGCCACACAGGCGTCCACACAGAAGTCACCCATACCAATGGGGAAAATTAAACCAGCCACACAGGCGTCCACAAAGATGCATATGATATGTCATGAAATGATAATGATGCTCAAAGATACATATCACCACCCAATTAGATAATCACAGGCCACTTAGGCAACCACAAAGATAACAATATTTAAAATCCAATTCACCAGCCACTTAGGCAACCACAAAGATAACAATATTTAAAACACAAATCACCAGCCACTTAGGCAACCACAAAGATAATATTTAGAACACAAATCACCAGCCACTTAGGCAACCACAAAGATAACAATATTTAAAATACAAATCACCAACCACTTTGGCAACCACAAAGATAAAAATATTTAAAATACAAACCACAAACCAAACCACTTAGAAAA
>NC_021164.2:20240229-20242749 GCF_000331145.2 Cicer arietinum | reverse complement strand
TTTTTTTTTATAGGATGGACCAAAAATATTTTCAAAACACTTATACATAAAGGTTGGTTTCACTAACTCTATAATACCTCTTAAAATGAATACTTATTTGCTCGCAAATAAAAGTAACAAACAATATAACTTATATAAATTCTAATTTAATTAAATAATTCAACTAATATTTTATCAACTAAAATAAATCAAGCAAGACAAGAATACCACTCACACATAACAAAATAAAACAAAAATATCTAACACATCAATTTCATGATTATCGAAAATAATCAAATAAAAAAAATGTCCATTTATGAAATAATGACATCGTAAATAGTCTCCATGTAATTGTCACATCAAAATAATTAAATAAAAATGAAAATTATAATTATTTAGGTAGAATAGAGTGTGATAAAATTTAATTTATTTACACATAGAATAATCATTAATTTAATAATAGCAATTACTAAAAGATACATATATAATATATATTAAAATTTTGGGGTGTTACAATACTTACCCCCTTAAAAATAGTTTCGTCCTCGAAACTAAGAGGAAAAACAAATGGACAAGCTACATACACGTATTGACACATCTCTTAAAAAATCAAGTAAAATTTCGAATCCCCATTAGTGTTACAAAAATTTCTGGATTAACAACAATTCAACTAAAATATAAAAACTTGAATTGTATAAAAGTTACTTGCTAAACACGTAAATTAGTTAAAGCAAACCAATGAGCATATAAAGAAAAAAAAAAGAGACAAAATTGAGAATGTCTTTTATTAAAATTGAGCAAATTTAGAATTATATGTTGATAGCAATATTTTAAAATTTTAAAGATAGAACAAGAGGGAAATCATAGATCATTTCATTAAAAATCATTTCTATATAGAAATTGATTTAATTGTGTTTATTTATTTATTATAGAATAGAATCTTACGAAGCAATACTAATATGAAAAATTCATTGATAATGATGTATAATAATAATAATAATACTAATAATAATAATAAACAATAATAATCACAATAATAATAATAATATAAGACTTAAAATTTATTGGTGAAATTAAAAATGATTGAAATTCAAATAAAATTAACATATTCATAAAACTCACTTATTTAATTTTATTAAATTCCATAAATTCCATAAATTCGATACATTTATCATTATTAATAGCACACACATATTGTAACTTATCTCATAAAGACAATGCAAAATAAAATAAATTTTGATAGACATTTTAATAGGTAAAATAAATTCTCAAGGATAGTAAAAGCAAATTATTGTTATCGCTTTCTTCGAAATTAAGTCACTGTGATTAAGCTCTTATATTCATTTAGTAATAATCATATTAATATTTTTTTTCTTCTAAATCAATATTATTAAAAGAATTTTAATATATTTGTAAGCTCTTTTTAATCCAACCAGTCTTTTAAAATAAATAACATGATAAAATTAAATTAATAAAATTATAATTTTACAATTAAGATTTGCGGCATTTAGATAGTAATAGTAAATACTAGAAAAATATTTTAATTTAGATAACTAGACAAAATTCATTTTATAGTAATAAAAATATTTAATGATTGTTGACAAGGGAAAATCATTCTTAGTCCCTTTTTTTTTTTGTAACTTTTAACATAAAATAAAAATCTAAATGATAACAAATAATAACAATAATAGAAATAATAATAATGATATTAATGGTAAAATAATTACAACAATACACTATCTAATAATAATGATATTAATGGTAAAATAATTACAACAATATACTATCTTAACTCTTCATCTTAAAGTGTGTAAACAACATTCATAAAATAAAGAAAAATATTGTATATGTATATAAATTCAAAAAGAAAACGTAACTACATTAAATTTGTCTTAAGAAATCTAATTTAAGAAATAAAACCAAAATCAATTTTGTTTATTAAATACCTTTGCAATATTAAAAATATCTTAACTAAGCAAGTTAAAAGGAAAATTTATTACTAACACTAATAATAATATCGAATTAAATGATATTCTTTTTAAAATATTTGCAATTCAAGTGAACTAAATTTTATAGTTTCATACAAATAATATAAAAGAGACAATGATAACAACAATAATATATAGTATTATATTTTATAACATAATAATACTCATTTGTATTAAGTAAAAGATTAAATTATTTTGTAATATTAATGATTATTATTAACAAAACTAATTAAGCCAAGTAATAACTAGACCACAAAATATTTAACATAAACAAGAAGTAGAGAGTCTAAGATTATTAAAACAAAATAGTCATAATAAACAAGAAAAAAACTCATAAAAAGATAGTAAAATCTATCAAAATTAAATACAAGATTTCTAAATAATATAAAAAGACAAAGCTAAAGAAACATACAACTAGACATAGAGATTTCATATATGAAAACAACTAAATAAATAATAAAATAACACAATTAAACCAAATATTTAAGTCATATTTTTAATGACATAAATTCATGGAGGTTACACAATCACACAAAAGAATTTAAGTAAAATT
>NC_021164.2:20212515-20237440 GCF_000331145.2 Cicer arietinum | reverse complement strand
AACTCTATAATACCTCTTAAAATGAATACTTATTTGGTCGCAAATAAAAGTAACAAACAATATAACTTATATAAATTCTAATTTAATTAAATAATTCAACTAATATTTTATCAACTAAAATAAATCAACCAAGACAAGAATATCACTCACACATAACAAAATAAAACAAAAATATCTAACACATCAATTTCATGATTATCGAAAATAATCAAATAAAAAAAATGTTCATTTATGAAATAATGACATCGTAAATAGTCTCCATGTAATTGTCACGTCAAAATAATTAAATAAAAATGAAAATTATAATTATTTAGATAGAATAGAGTGTGATAAAATTTAATTTATTTACACATAGAATAATCATTAATTTAATAATAGCAATTACTAAAAGATACATATATAATGTATATTAAAATTTTGGGGTGTTACATTATCAGTCACGTCTCAACGATTTTGTGAACTCTCCGTTTATTTGGATTCGCTCGTTCTACACTGTCGAACAACCATTGTTGTTGACAACTTTCATTAATTTATGTGTTTGAAAAAAGCGTCTTATTAAGGTAAGGGTGTGAGAGTGTTTGAATTAATGAATATAATATATTGTGAGATGAACGGGAAAACCGTATTTCCCAATGATTCATTTGGGACTTGCTACGTACAACAATAGCCATTTGAGGGATAAATTAATGTGCCATTATGAAAATTTTGAGATTAAATTATAGAATAGAAATATTTATAAGGCGCTGATTGATTTAAGTTCTTTAAATATATAGTATTTGATATTAATGTGATATTGGGTGTCAAATGAATTTTATGTATATATTTGATTAGATGAGTTTATGTGATGTGACAATAAAAGATGGATGTGTTGTGATAATTATATGTGATGATGATGATGTATGATTAATAATTGTGATGTTATAAATTTGTGATAAGTTTATGTGATGATGTATGATTATTGATAGTGATGTTATAAATTTATGGTGAGAATATTGAAGTAACCTCGTAATTGATGAAATAATGGTGATTCCAATTTGCGTTTGAGATGACGGTCTTAATGGAGAATCATAGGCAAACGATGAGGAGAAAATAAATATTGAGAATTTATGAAGTAAAGATTATTTTGTCATCATATAGGTAGGGCCTGACAAGCCTAGTGATTCCACGGAAGTACAACTGAATGAGCTTGATCGTGGCGGTCTATTGTTGAGCCTTAAGACAAAATTGTTAGACCTTAGAGTTTTCAAGTAGGAATTATTAGGTGACTGGGAGGTAACACTCCAAATATCGGGAACTGTCATGCAACACACGTTTACCTTGACTGTTGCATATATGTGTCTTGGGTTGATTTGAGGGGACCTATGAGGCATAGCCAATTTGAATTGTCCGTCCATCGAGATGGTGACATAGTATCAAGCCTTCTAACCAAGTACTTCAGAGTTAGAATGATACCGCATTATGAAGTAGAGTCTAAGCTCATGCATAACATTGCATTTTATTGTGATTGTTTCGTTGTGTTTAATATGTATCGTGTGTGATAATAATTTCACTTAGATGATTTAATGTTATAGTGAAATGTATTGATCTTTCTTGAATGATTTTGAATTTATAATGTGATATTTTTCCTTGAAAAACGTTTGTGTAATGATATGGTTTATTTATGATTAATTGCGTGTTTTTCTTACTTATGTTATACTACCAACATGATTTCGAAACTCACCTCCTTCATTGCATGTGTTTGACTGGTTTGACCATGCGTTTGTGAAATCGCGATTATTATAGGTTAATGACTCTTGAATTTCAAGTTTGGGAGAAACCCGCTCTTATATGTGATACCAGGAATAAAAATTGTAAATTATATTTTACTTTTACATTTTTTATTAGAAACAACTTTTAGTATGAAAATCTTATAAGTACTAGTAAGTTTTTGGAATTAAATTAAGAAATTCTAGTTAAATTCAATTTATGGATATTGCACTATTTTTTAATAAGAAAAAAGTTTAAAGTGTTTCTTTCAAACTTTGATAAATGTGATATCCTAAATTAGTTATAAAAGTTTTTATTTTCTTAAAAACATATTTTTATTTCTTTAAATACATATTTTTATTTATCCGCTGCGAATTTTCTCTCAAAAAAATCTAGTATAAATTATTATATATTATTTTGAGGTTTACGGTGTTATATATAAGTGTATTCATGGTATCCATAGTTTACAAAATACTAGATGCCTATTTGTATTGGTATTATTCTTAATCTTTATTGTCGTATTATCTGAGTTTGAACTAAAATAAATTATTAAATTATAAAATATCATATCATTTTAACATAACTAAGAATGAATTCAAATATCTATAATATATTAAATCATGAAAATATTTAATTGATTTAGTGATATTAATAAAAATAAAACAAAAAAGAAAATTAAATACAAGATTTAACACAAATTTCTTTGAATAAAAACAAAATAAAATATACAAAACAATTAACATCGTTTATAAAATTAATTATTAACTTTATATATGTTTTATTTCAGGAGTATTTTTATTCTACTTGAAAAATTAAGAGTAATTTACCTATCTTTTGTTGTGATTTTATTTATATATTTAAAAAATGGATATGAAACTCCAAAGGATGGCAAATGTGTTATCATTCCTAGTAAGAAATTGGATGAAGAAAATAAAAAACAGTATAAGCTGGCCCCACTTACATGTATATTTAGGACAAGGTAATTGGGGGTTGCTGCCCCCACTTGTATATTTCACTTTTAGTTGTTTAATAATTTTGTTATTGTCTTACTAAAATTTAAGAGAAATAAATTCCAGAGTGATTGTTAGCCACATTCAGATTAAAAAATATATTTGATTGTATTAAAAAAAAATCACATAACAATTTAAGATACAAAAATATATAGAGTAATATAACTAGTAAATGTTATAGTGTCTCCAAGTTTTTTTTTTGTTAACTTGTAGTATACCTGTCAATTTCATTGACTTCAGCTCACATATTGAAAGGAGTAAAAATTTCATAGTTTTAAAATGTCCTAAACAAGAAAACTTTCAAAATAAAAAAGTCTCTAAAATTTTGTTGGTTTAGGTGGATTTAAGGATCCACTTTTAAAAATAAAAAAGCGATATTTTTCTGAAAAAATTTTATTTTATTTTTCTCAATTTTTTCGATAAAAAGATTTCAATGTTTTCGATAAAAATATTTCAATTTTTTTATAAAAAAAGATTTACAATTTGTTTTTAATTTTTATCTCGAAATCTATCCAAAAAAGTATTTCAATTAACAAAGTATTCGGCCTATGAATCCTTTACTTAATTCCACAAAAAATTAAAATATTTATTTCAATAGAAACTTAATATTAGAGACTTTAGTATGAGATTTTTGAAAGGGAGCTTAAGTCTTTATTGATAGCTTTACTTTCTAGTCTCCAAGTGTTTGGTTAGCGATCATTTATTGTTATTTTATCACTAACATAATTTACATATTGATGTATTTTTTATATAATTATTTATAATATAGAATTTTGTCTCTACAAATTAAAATATCTGGATCCGTGGTTAAGTTTAAGTTACATAAAATAAAATATTAAGCTTTCTTATGATAAGTGTTATCTCATTAAAAGAATGTGATAAATGTAAGAAGAAAAAAACAACATATATTTAATGTTTTATGTCTAAACTACGAAGGAAATGTTCAAGTTAAAGAATTCATGACAAGTGTATTATTTGTAATCTAATCATTTATTTAAAAAAGAAAAATATGATATAGTATTATATGTATTCAATTAAAAATTAAACGAAAGGTAAAATTTACCTGATTTTTTAAATACGGTAAATTTTACTACGAAAGTAAGATATAAGAACTCCCACCACAAAAATCACAAACCAAACTAAAAAATTTGATTGTCTTGTAAAATTTATTCAATCGTCTTAGAACATAAAATTTCATTTTAAATTTTTGACAAAAATTTATTATCACAAAAAAAAAAAGTTATCAAAATAATTTTACATTGATCAAACTCAAATCACGTCAAAGCAAATCTACATTGTTTTAATTTATGCCTGAGATAATACAAAAATCGAAGAATTGTATGCTACAAATTATTGTACAACATGAGGTCTTACATACAAAATAACTAAAGCATATAAGTGTGTGTAAAGTAAAGATTGGTTGCGATTAAAATAGATTTTGATTGAATTATTAATGAGCGACTATGATAATAATTACAATGGATTATTCAAAACAGAATGTTAAAGCTTAAATCCTATCGGCCACAACATTTGGCAAACCAAACATCGTGCCTTATTGCTTCTATTGATTAACCACATGAGTGCTCGTGTCTGAGATCATGGGATGTCTTTACTTGCACCGCAATTCCCAAGTTGTATGGCATGATCAATTTTCATCGATGTTGATCTATTTTTTATTTAAAGAAATCAAATAATATTTGGTGTAATTGAACAACACTCATTTCCTTCTCCTTTAACTAATTTCAAGTTATTGTGTGACCATTTTGCTTGCTTTCAATTCCACTCATATCCATTTGGAAATCTTGATGTTTTCACTAAAGAACTCGATTTTAACATTCCTGTGAACTATGAATGTAATAACAACACCAAGATTTGGGTGAATTTTCCAAGCAATACCTTCCATGAGAGTTGAACATGCATCAACTTATGTTTGATGTTGTTCAACCGATTGCATAAGCCTTATAAGGTTATTTAAACCAAAAAGGCTACCAGCATTCAAATTGGGTGGAAAGTAACCAAGTTCACGAACTCTATTGCACCTTCTTCATTGACACCAACAGAAAAGACAACCATAAGCACCTACATTTCTTTGCTTCATTGTTTGTATTTAGATACACAGAGGTATGTTAATATATATATCCACATAACCAAATATATGGCAAGTAAATTAGTTCATAAGTTATACAAATAAATCTTTTATATATATAGAAATAAAATCGGATTCTGAAAATTCAATAACTTCCTTATGTAAAAAGTACATTGTCAATATTAAATAATATAATCTGTAATAAATATTACAATAAAATAGTAATTTAATTTTCTTTCTTTAATAATAAACTAATAAAATAATTCAAATTAATAATAAATTTAATATTACAACCATCTTTTTTAATTTTCTTGATTTATTAAACAAATTTAATATTACAACTAACTTTTTTTTAATTTTCGTGATTTATTAAACAAAGTTTTATATTATAGAGATTGAGGTAGTACTGTTAAGTGATAAGTGTCATAGTTGTCAAAAAATAAGCCTTATAATAATATTATATTATTTTATTTTATTCTTAGTGTTAGTAAAAGTACGATAAAAATTTATACTTGATTTATTAAATTCTTTAAATTTTCAAATAATAAAATAATTCTAAGTAAAATTTAGAACATTGATTTGTGTATGATTTATAGGTTCAATACTATGTGGATAATATATTAATCAAATTAAAATGTTATTCAAAGTAAACTCTAACAATACTCATTACTGTATAAAATTGCCTTTTAAAACACCCTAACTTTGTTTGTAGATTTAAAAATTGGTAAATTCATTTTTAAGACTGAATTAATATGGTGAATTAACAAATTTATAGTAAATTCAATTATACAATAGTTTTACCTTAATTTTAAAAGAGACTCATTTTTTTAAGCCTAATTCAAAAAACCGCTTTTTTTCCACTATTTTCTAAAACCTTTTAAGACTACCATTTATTCTTCTCAAATTGGTGGAGATGTTTTTAATGAAGGATTGAACTTTTGAATGAATTAACCCTTATATTTTTTAGTAGTTTTAATTTTTAACAACTTTTAGAACTTATGTGTTTTTGATTTGGTGTAATAATTTACTTAGTTTAATTTGATATTAGTTTGAGTATGAAATTATATGATAATTTTGTATACTCTTACTTTATAATTACTTTATACTCTTATTTTATATTAGTTTATGAGTATGAAATTATATGGTAATTATGGTATTATAAAAGTATATATGTCATTTATATATTAGTTTTAATATTATTTTAATATAAGGTGAATTTGACGAATTTACACATCAAGTTTGCATATCAAATTCACCTAGGCCAAACGAATTTACTTAAGAAGTTGAATTTGACAACATGCTTTCAAGAACTACTTGGTGTTGAATGACAAATGTAATAATGTTGAGAAGCATAGTCAGAAGGAAAATGAGAAGGTCAAAACTTGTGGCCTTAATGATTTTATTGACAAGACAAACCAGGTCAATAATGTCAAGATCCGCTATTTAGAAACACACGTTGGAACAAATAACTTGTCAAATACTCAAAGTTATATTAAATAATAGCAATTATTAATCAAGTGATATGAGTTCTATTGGAGTCCTTCGTTGTTATTTTATTTTTCAATAAATTAGCATTAGGAGCTCTACTTTAAAGGTTGCTTGATCATTTTAAAAAATTCAAATATAATTATAACGTTTTTCAATTCTATGTGAATTTCAAACTACACAACTTTCATTTTTGCAATTTTCATTTTCTTTGTTTATGATTCCGCACTTTAACTCCTTACAATTACTTTATTTATTAACATCTTGGTTTTATTGCATTTCCCTTCAATTCCTTTCTTTTACATTTAATTATGTTTTTGCAAAATCTATTAAAACCTTGCATAAACCGTTTTGATAAAAAATAACTTGATTCTCTCAAAACATGCATTGTCACGTGTTCTTGAAATTCTGTCAAGTTCACGAATTTATTCCTTCACAACCATTGCATTTGATCCTAAAATGTTTTCCTTACATTGTTATTTTACTTTAAAAATCTCTTTTAACATCTATTTACAACCTTAAAATTATTTTTCTAAAATATTAATTTCAGATAACACTTTAGTCATTTATATTTTCTTTTTCTTCCTGATTTGATCCTTTATTAAATTTTATTACAAAAATTCGAAAATATAAAAAATAAAAATATGAGTTTATTTGAAGATTTGAGTTATAAATTTTGATGAAATTTGCATTATATTAAAGATGATAATTAATTTTATGAGTTTTTTTTTGAAAATTTTGATGAATTTTTATAACCAAAATGATAACATTGCTAAGAATTTAAAACATAAAAGATCAAATTATTTTCTTAAAATTAAATAAAGGACCAAATCGAAAAGAAAAAAAAAAAGATAAATAACTGAAATGTTATCTGAAATTAAGTTAAGAGACCGCATAAGCAATTATACCTAAATTCGGCAAAAAATTAAACGATGGGAAAAATTCATCTGATTTTTTAAATACTGTAAAAGAATTGTTTAAGAATTTTGTTATAAATTTTACTACTATATACATTAATATTAAATTAATCACAAAAATATACAAAAATACATGTCCCACAAAAATACATGACCCACAAGATCCCACAAAAAAATCACAAACCAAACTAATAAGCCATATCTTAGGTGTTACTGAAATTGAAACTAATAAGCCATATCCCCTTTTTCAAATTCAAATCACGTCAAAGCAATTCCAGACTGTGTTAATTTATGCATAAAATAATAGAAAAATAGAATAGAAAAACTGTACACTACAACTTAGCGTACAACACGAGGTTTTACGTACAAAATAAGTAAAGCATATAAGTGTGTAAACTACATATTAATTGCGATTAATATATATTTTGATTGATTAATGAGTGGCTACGATAATAATTACAATGGATTATTTTAAACAAAATGTTAAAGCCTAAATCCAATCAGCCACGACATTTGGCAAACTAAATATCGTGGGATGTCTTTGCTTGCACCGCAATTCCCAAGTTGTATGGCATGATCAATTTTCATCAATGTTGATCTATAATATTTGGTGTAACTAAGCAAGACTCAACTCCTTCTCCTTTAACTAATCAAGTTATTGTGTGACCATCTCGATTGCTTTCAATTCCACTCATATCCATTTGGAAATCTTGATGTTTTCAACAAACAACTGAATTTTAACATTCCTGTGTACTATGAATATAATAACATCACCATGATTTGGGTAAACTTTCCAAGCAATACCTTCCATGAGAGTTGAACATGCATCAACTTATCTTTGATGTTGTTCAACCGATTGCATAAGCCTTATAAGGTTATTTAAACCAATAAGGCTACCAGCATTCATATTGGGTGGAAAGTAACCAAATTGACTATCTCTATTGCACCTTCTTCGTTGACGCCAACATAAAAGACAACCATAAACACCTACATTTCTTTGGTTCATTGTTTGTATTTAGATACACAGAGGTATGTTAATATATATATATACATATACTCGTAACTAAACATATGGCAAGTAAATTAGTTCATAAGTTATACAAATAACTTTTTTTATATATAGAAATAAAATCGGATTCTGAAAATTCAAAAACTTCTTTATATAAAAAGTACATTTTCAATATTAAATTGCAATTAAAATATTAAATTTTTATAAAATTTGTTGTCAATAAAATATATATTAAAAATATTTTTATCTCAACATTGTCCTGTTAGGGAGAATACATCTATGATAATGACATTCTTATATATTTTGAACACAACAAGATTTCTATTTCCGAACTAATTTACCTCTATTCTTGTTATATTTTCTTTCAACAATCTATAATAAATATTACATTAAAACTATAATTTAATTTTGTCCTAGTAAAACAATTTAAGTTGACAACAAATATTTTATTACAACTAACTTTTTAATTTTTGTGATTTATTAAATGGAGTTTTTATATTTAATTCTCTAATTTAATTTTTGATATCATAAAATTAGAACACTATTGTGTGTGATTTATAGGTTTACTACTAAGTTGAAAATATATTAATGAAATTAATATGTTAATCAAGTTTAGCGTCTAACAACACTTATTAACGTCTAAATAACATGAAGTATTATTTTACTTTTAAGCAAGGTTATCAAAATTGCATTTTTAAATTCGTACAAATTTACGTATTTAGGTGCATAAGATGCACTAACTTGTTGGTAAATTTGAAAATTGATATATTCTTTCTTAAGATCGAATTGACACAGTTGAATTTACAAATTGACAATAAATTCGAGTGAATTCGGCGTATACAACAATTTCACCTTAATTTTAAAAGAGGCCTATAATTTTAAGCTCAGTTCAAAAAATTCATTTTTTTCCCACTATTCTCCATCATGTTTCAAAACTAACATCTACTCTTCTGGTATTAGAGGAGATGTTGTTATTGAATTATTGAACTTTTGAAGGTATTAACCCTTGTATTTTTGAATAGTTTTAATTTTTAACAACTTTTAGAACTTATGTCTTTTTATCCGATGTGATAATTTACTTAGTTTAATTTGATATTAGTTTACGAGTATAAAACTATATATTAATTTTATATACTTTTGCTTTATAATTAAGTCCAACGTTTGCATTATTGATAAATTTATAGTTTTATAAAAGTATATATGTGATTTATATATTAATTTTAATATTATTTTAGGTGAATTTGACGAATTTACGTATTAAATTCGCCTAGAAAAAATGAACTTTCTTAAAAATTTGAATTTGTTCAACCATGCTTTCAAGAACTACTTGATGTTGAATGCCAAATTTAATAAAGTTGAAAAGAGCCAAGTGAGAAGGGAAATGAGAAGCTCAAAAGTTGTTGCAATAGTAAAATTTTAGAAAATATTATATTGAGAAGACAAACCAGGTAAATAATGTCAAAATCTGCAATTTAAAAAAACACGTCAAAGTGTATAACTCGTCAAATTGTCATAGTTGTATCGAATAATAATAATTATTAATCAGGTGACCAGAGTCATGTTGGAACCACTTGTTATTTTATTTTTCTATAAATAGACATTTAGAGTTCTATTTTAAAGGTTGTTTGACCAAATTAAGAAATTCAAATATAATTTTAACATTTGTGGATTCTCTGTAAATTTCAAATTATGCAACTTTTATTTTTGCAATTTTCATTTTCTGTAGTTATGATTTAATTCCTTGCAATTACTCTATTTATTTATTAACGTTTAAGCACTTTACTTCTTGGTTTTATTGCATTGCTCTCCAATTCCTTTCTTTTACATTTACTTGTTTTTATGCATAACCTTGCACAAAAATTCGTCATGAAAAATAAATTGATTATCTCAATACATGCATTGACATGTGTTCTTGACATTATGTCAAGTTCACGAATTTATTCCTTCACACTTCATTGCATTTGATCTTAAAATATTTTTCTTACATAGTTATTTTATTTTAAAAATCTCTTTTAGCATCTGTTTTACCACATTAAAATTATTTTTTTACTCGTAATCCATGCTATTTTATGTTTGGACATTTGATTTGATTGGACAATTCACCGATGAAAGTATTATGAAATTTGAACATCAAATATGCTCTGTCTTTGAAATGTTAGACTCAATATTGAATCAAATTGGGTCTGACCTAGTTCTTTTTAAGATTCATCCAAGAAAGTGATGAATTTGTTGTTTAAGTAAAACTTGATGGATAGAGCATCATAGTCCGACACACGAGGCCCCAAAGTTTTGAGCCAAGGTGCTCCCAAAACTAAATCAACACTAGTGAATGGAAGCAAGTAAATAGGAAGGTGGAGTGTATGATCTTGAATTGTAACAGGAAGGTCGGGTATTAAACCTGTAGCAGTGAGAGTGCTTCCATTACCCACCAAAACTGGATATCAGGGTGCTTCTTGGATTGGAATTTTCAAGCAGTGTGCAATGCGAGGCTAAAGGAAGTTATCAGAACTTCCACTATCCAACAAAATTTTGATTTGAATTCCCTGAATCTGACCTTGAAAATGAATAGTACCAGTCCCATGAACAACTTTGAGAGCATTGAAAGATAAGTGATGTTCAGTTTCGTTTTCCGTGACCGGAGTAAATTCAGTGTAATCCGGTGAGTCGTTTTCAAGCGAAGCATCATCAATTTCATCAACTTGCAGTAATAGAAAATGCTTATTAGGGCATTTGTGTGAAGGTGATAATTTCTCATCACAATAGAAAGATAACCCTTTATCGCGTCAGAGTTGAATATCAGGAGAGGTAATGTTACGAACAGGATGTGGGCGTGGGTTGAGTATTTGTGGATTGGGTCGGTTTAAAGGTATGGGTAGGATTGGTTTTGTGTTGAGGTTTGTAGTGTTGAGGTTTGCATAAGAGTATGGTCTATTGGGCTGGTTACTAGGCTTGGTGGAGGGGTTATATTTTTCCTCAAACAGTTTGGCAAGGGAAAGGGCCACTATATCCCTATATCGGGATTTAGGCCATTAATAAAACAATCCAAAATAGCGTTAGGGCTAACTCCATGGGTTTGATTAGCAAGGGACGTGAAAACAGAGTCAAAGTAATGGACGTTGGTGGTTTGAGCAAGTTTGAACATAGCATGTCGGGGAAATTCATAAGGGGAAGGTCCATATTCAAGTTCTAGAGCATGTGTAAACGCATCCCAAGATTGAAAAGAGTTGTTACGAGTCATCATTTGGAACCAAGGAACGACGGCGATGGTAAGGCGACGGTGGTCCGATGTAGAGTAATAATCAAAGACTTGTGATCCGCTGTCGTACACGAGTCAAGTACAAGTAATAAAATATAGATAGATGTAATAACTCAAGTTGTTTCGCAAGAACTCCTGATATAATAGTATTAACCAAATTGAAAGTTGAAATTAGAAAGGGTTTTTTTATTTATTTTTTTTTTTATAGATTTTTGTTTGAACAAATTAGCAAAATGATTAATCTATTGATTTGAGTTTAAGACCTATCACAGATTCTATCAACGAGTTTAATTTCTAATTCGTGATTCTATTCCTATTTGACTATAGAATTGACCAAACAAGTGTAATCAACTCTATGCGAATTCGGTTTCTTTGACTGAATTAAACATCACAATCATCGATATATTACAATTAATGATCAAGCATCGAAAAATTATAATTCAATAAATTAGAAACCGAATTTTGTCAAACTAATTTAATCGATCCTATTGAGATTCAAATTAAGCAATTAGAATATCAATATAATCAAATAAATAGAAATAGAATCATGAAGCGAAATTGATAGTGTAACCTGAATATCAAGGTGTTGATGAAATTTTGAAATCGTGAATTAATCTTATGAAATTAGTCTTCCATGAAATTAAAATAAATAAAAAGTGTTTATATCTTTTTGGTTCTCAATCCGAAAATAAAATGTCTAAGAAACAAAATAAACTCCCAATATATAGTACTCGGTTTTGGGCTTTAAAAACAAGTGGCCCGTTATTTAAATTTATAACAAAAGTCCAGATTACGAAATATGCAATTTAGGCCCAGTAAAGTTCGGCATTGGCCTTTTATTTAGACACAAAAGTTTTAGCTTTGATGTTTAGCTTTACAACGTCTGCTTGCATGCATCAATCTGATATCCAAAGCTCAAGTTATGGCCTACAGAGCGGGCAGGGGTCTAAATGCAAATAATAAAATTGTAATTCTATTTCGACCCAAAGTTTAGAAACAAACTAAAAAGTTATTCTAAGCTATAAAAAGGTTTTGAAATACCAAAGCAAAAGGGTAGAAACATGTGCTTAAATGCTATGATCAAATTGTTTTGCTTTGAAAATCCAATTCAAAACCTCAGATCCATTAAATTTTGGAAAATCAAGCTTGGCGTTTCTCACCTGGAACGGTTGTTTCTCAGAGACGTCGGAGTTCACGCTACAAGTAAAAGTGGAGGCGAGTTGGAGAGTGTTGAGTTGAACTTCTACTTGATCTAGTCGTGCAGTATCAATGTGGTGAGGTTTCATATAGTCGTTATGACAAGCGTCAGCGTCCTCCATCATCTTCTTCATTGTAGCATTGATGTGTTAATAGAAGTCGCCAACCCTTTCATACGAGTGTGTTCCGCCATGGTAGTCAATGAAAGCACCAATGTAACGATTATATTATATTGCACAAGTAAGAGTATTGAAACCTCATATTTATATTTCAATAAGTTCAAATCTAATACAAGGAAAATTTTGAGAAGGGCTATGAGATGCTACAACAAAGCCTTCACTTCTAACCCTTCACTTCTAGAAATGTAGAAAACTATTGATTAAAGAAATAATAAGAAAATCATTCCAAAGAATGCCAAGAGAAAGGAAAGAATGTTCTCAATTTCTGCACACCCATTATTAGCACACTTTCCTCCTATTTATGTTGACGAATATTTACGGTTAGGAACTCTTTCTCTTTGGCCTTTCCATGGCTCTATGATGTGTGGATCATTCACCAATTGTCCTTGATTCATTTTATTTTGTCCTTTTCCTACAACCGTCATATTCTCCCAACTCACATGTTTATCTTTTCTCATAACATTACTCTCCTCATTAACAAAAAACTTGTCCTCAAGGTTAGGATAAAGAGTGTGGAAGTCAGTCCAATTCTCCCAAGTAGTTTCAGTAGGCAGCATGCCTTCCCATTTATAAAATTGATAAATCTTATAGTGTCACTCAATTTTTATCGGTAATTTGTTACTATGAAGACTGTAATTTGCTTAGTCATAATCTTATAGTTATTTTATCACTAACATGTAGATGTATTTTTTTTTATATAAATATTTATAATATATAATTTTGTTTCCGCAAATTAAAATATTTGGATCCATAATTAAGTTACATAAAATATCAACGTTTCTTATGATGAGTGGTATCTCATTAAAAGAATATGATAAATATAACAATAAAGAAACAAGCGCTATCTCATTAAAAGAATATGATAAATATAAGTTTATTTGAAGATTTGAGTTATAAATTTGATAAAATTTGCATTATATTGAAGATGATAATTAATTTTATAAGTTTTGTTTGAAAATTTTGACGATTTTTAGTAAAAAAAAAAGGATAACATTGTTAAAATTTTAAAACATAAAAGATCAAATTGTTTACTTAATATTAAATAAAGTGTCAAATTGAGAAGAAGAAAAAAAAGAGATTAATGACTGAAATATTATTTGAAATTAAATTAAGAGACAATATGAGCAATTATGCCTAAATTCAGTTGAAAATTAAACAGTAGGAAAAATTCATCCAATTTTTTAAATACGGGTAAAAAATATTGTTTTAAGAATTTCAATATAAATTTTAGGTTAAATTACATCCGTGGTCCCTTAACTTAATTTCAGGTAACGTTTTAGTCCTTTATCTTTTTTTTTTCCCGACTTGATCCTTTATTTTAATTTTAAGTGACAGTTTGATATTTTATGTTTTAAAATGTCAACAATGTTATCCTTTTTAATACAAAAATTCAAAAAAAAAAAAATCAAACAAAACTCATAAAATTAGTTATATTCTTCAATATAATACAAATTTCATCAAATTCGTAACGCAAATCTTCAAATAAACTCATATTTTCATACTTTATTTGATATTGTTAGGAATAAAGGACTAAATCGGGAAAAAAAAGATAAATGACTAAAACGTTAACTGAAATTAAGTTAAGGGACTACAGTTGATATTTAGCCTAAATTTTACTACACATTAATATCAAATTAATCACAAAAATACATGTCCCATAATTTTATTTAATCTTGAATTTAAAACGCCACAAAAGTCAAAGACAAGAACTCGCACCAAAAAAATCACAAACCAAATCAATAAGTCATATCTTAGGTGTTACTGAAATTGAAATTCATTTCAAATTTATTTGTCAAGTAAAATTTTATTTATACTTTTGACAAAAATTTTGTTGTCACAAAATATATTTAAGTTAACAAAATAATCACCCTATGATCAAATTCAAATCACGTCAAAGCAAATCGACACCGTGTTAATATACAGCACAAGGTCTTACATACAAAATAAGTGTGTGTAAAGTAAATATTAGTTGCGATTAATATAGATTTTGATTGATTAATGAGTGTCTATGATAATAATTACAATGAATTATTTTAAACAGAATGTTAAAGTCTAAATCCTATCAACCACGACATTTGGCAAACCAAATATTCTGCCGTATTGCTTCAATCGATTAACCATAATAATATTTGGTGTAATGAACATGACTCAACTCCTTCTCCTTTAACTAATTTCAAGTTATTGTGTGATCATCCCAATTGCTTTCAATTCCGCTCATATCCATTTGGAAATCTTGATGTTTTCAACAAACAACTGGATTTTAACATTCCTATACTATGAATATAATGACAACACCATGATTTGGGTAAATTTTCAAAGCAATACCTTCCATGAGAGTTGAACATGCATCAACTTATCTTTGATGTTGTTCAACCGATTGCATAAGCCTTATAAGGTTATTTAAACCAGTAAGGCTTCCAGCATTCCTATTGGTTGGAAAGTAACCAAATTCAAGAACTCTATTGCACCTTCTTCATTGACACCAACATATATAAAAGATAACCATAAGCGCCTACATTTCTTTGGTTCATTGTTTGTATTTAGATACACAGAGGTATGTTAATATATATATATATATCTACATAATCAAACATATGGCAAGTAAATTAGTTCATAAATTATACAAATAATTTTTTACATATATAGAAATAAAATCGGATTCTGAATATTCAATAACTTCCTTATATAAAAAGTACATTTTCAATATTAAATTGCAATTAAAATGTTAAATTTTTATAAATTTTTTTGCCATTAAAACATATATAAAAAATGATTTTATATCAACATCATTTTATTAGGGAGAATACATTTATGATAATGACATTCTTATATATTTTGAGCACAACAAGAATTCTATTTGCGAACTAATTTACCTCTAATTATGTTATATTTTCTTTCAACAATCTATAATAAATACTACAATAAAATTATAATTTAATTTTTCTCTCTTCAAAAGTAAATTAGTAAAACAATTCAAATTGACAACAAATTTAATATTACAACCAACTTTTTAAATTTTCGTGATTTATTAAACATAGTTTTATTTTAAATTCTCTAATTTAATTTTTCAAATCATAAAATAATTCTTAGTAAAAATTAGAACACTCATTTGTGTGTGATTTATAGGTTCAATACTAAGTCGGTAATATATTAATCAAATTAATATGTTAATCAAGTTTAGCGTCTAAATAACAAGAATGTTATCTAAATTGCATCTTTAATTTCGTACCAATTTACGTATTTAGGTGCATAAGATGCACTGGTAGATATGAAAATTGACATATTCGTTCTTAAGATTGAATTTACAAATTGACAATAAAATCGGGTGAATTCGGCATATACAACAATTTTACCTTATTTTAAAAGAGGCCTATTTTTTTAAGCCCAATTCAAAAAAGTTATTTTTTTTTTCACTCTTATCCATCACATTTCAAGACTAACATTTACTCTTCTCGTATTGGTGGAGATGTTGTTATTGAATTATTGAACTTTTGAAGGAATTAACACTTGTATTTTTTAATAGTTTTAATTTTTAACTACTTTTAGAACTTATGTGTTTTTGATCCAGTGTGATAATTTAATTACTTAGTTTGGTTTGATTTGATATTAGTTTATGAGTATGAAACTATTTGGTAATTTTATATACTTTTGCTTTATAATTAAGTTGAACGTTTGCATTATTGATGAATTTATGGTTTTATAAAAGTATATATGTGTCATTTATATATTAATTTTAATGTTATTTTAGGTGAATTTGACGAATGTACATATCGAGTTTACATATTAAATTCACTTAGGTAAAACTTGAAGTAGCAATGTCCATTTACAAGGAAGGGGAGTTTGAATTGTAAATGTTCCTATTTAAAAATTTCTGAAAAACTTAAGGATTTAACTCAAGAATGATCTTGGTTAAGAAAACAGAAAACAGAGAACGTTCTTGGTTTTTACTAGAAAACGGAGAACTTTCTTGGTTAGCTTAAAAAAAGAAATTCAGTTTATGTTTTTTAATCAAATAATTAATCAGGCTTAATAAATAAAGAGATAAGAGAAAGAATACCACACAAGGATGTATCAAGGTTCACCCAACTTGGGCTATGTCCAGTCCTCACAACTGTGAGATTTCCACTAAGTGTTCAAAACAAAGAACCTTCTTGGTTTTACAGCACCTAGCTCATATCAACCTTGATCTGTTACAAACTCAATTTCTTTCCATCTAGAAAGAGATTTAATCAGGTCACCTATCAACCTTGATAGGATTTCTTACAATCTACCCAAACTAAACTAAACTCTTATAGTTTGAGTTTTACAATAATGATGAGATTGTTTTGATAGAATCTAAGATGTCTCAACTCTTGTTTGAGATTCGATTCTTTACAAAGAATTCAGTATAATCAAAACAGAGTATTAAAATATAATCAACTGATTCTTTCTTGAGAAAGTGAGGATTTCAAGTATGTGAATGTGAATGATTTTATGAGGCTTGTTAGCACTTGAACTTCTACGATTTCCCTGAGCATTGGCTTTCCTTTTATAGAAGTTTTAGAGAAATTAATAATGGTCAAAAGAGTTGTTTGTGCTCTGTCAGTTTTGACCAAAACCAATATATGTGAATAAAAATATTTCAGCCTTTGAACAATTTATTAAATCTATTTCACTGGTCGTGTTTCTTCGTTCTTGATCATATTTCTCTTGTGTTTAATGATCCTTTATACTTCATATATGTTTGTTGATGTTATTGCTTTGATTGGAGTTTTGGTTCTATCAAAACATCCTGGAGAATGATGATGAACTTCTGTGAAATTTTGGAGATAGATAATCAATCTGGAGTTTCAGCTTTTGAACTTTCTGGAGATTGATAATCAATCTAGATGTTCAATCTTGATCTTTCTGGATGACTTCCTGATTGATCTGGATGTTTTGTACAATTCAAGATTGTTTAACTTTCTTGACAGTTAAATTGGAGAAGGTTCAGACTTGTTTTAACTTGTTTGATTCATGACATTTTCTCTTTGTAATTCGAATGGTTTCTTTGACTAAAATGGATCCTACTTGATCCTTGTCAAGTACTGATAACATAAGTATATTCTAGAGGCAAAATATTTTTTGAACTAGTGGAGATTGATTGATCTTGATGTTGTGATGATCAGTCTTGATCCCGGAGAACATTATTTGTTTTCATAGATTTTGTCCAGAATGTTCTCCTTTCTTACTTGTTCAATTTTTTTATCTTTTATTGTTGATTTCTTTGCTTTGAATGAGTCCTATCTTTGAATTAATCCACTCAAAAGCACAAGTTAAATTATCATAACATTTAGAATCATAGTTAACATTCTTAATTAACCTTTGTTTATTTTCATCAAAACTTAATTTGAGAGTTTGTCTTAACAATCTACCCTATTTTTATGATGACAAACATGTTAATTTAGATTTTAATTTTGATTCTGATTCTAATTTTTATTTTGAAGAGCGTAAAAGCTCCCCCTTAATTGATGCAATAAATAAATTTTGACAAAAAATTAAATAATGCATACAATTTTCAGCATAATAAATTTGCATTGATTTTCATAATATCAGATTTAGCAAAATGCATATACAGAAACACCTAATTACAAAAGGACTTCTATAGATCAGAATATGTAAAAACTAACTTAATTATCCCCCTTTGTCATACTAAAAGGAAGGAGAAAATGACCCCTACTTTGCAAGTGATGGAGAGGATCCTTCAGAAGAAGAAGATTTGGAAGGATCTTGGATTGGCTGAGGAGATGAAGAAGGATGAATAGATGGAGGGTTTAAGCCAAGTCTGGGAGCAAGTTGCTCTGTCATCTAGGTCCACAACAGGGTGGTCTCTAAGTCTTGCTGAGTTTGGCGTGCCAAAATGGTTTGCAAGGCTTTCATAATCTCATTGTTTAAGGGATCCTTGGGTGGAGTGATGATAGAAGAAGTGGTAGGAAGAGCACTGTATGAGGGAGCAGATGTGGTAGAGATTGAAGATAGAGTGGCAGGGAGAACATGAGGTGGAGGGTCAGAGGTGGATTGCTAGTTGATGGTAGGGCCAGGGGTGATTGGAAAAGTCATAAACTAACTGATGCCAAAAATTGATGAGCTAGTTTTTTGGGGGGATATAAAAGCAGGTGACATTGTTAATACATGTTGATTTGGAAGTAAAGTACACTTGTCATCTAGTGGGGAATAGAAGTATTAGAGTAGGATAGAAAGTCAGTGGAGGAAAGTGTAGATGATTGAGGAAAAACGGAGAAAGTTTAGGGATTGATGGATTGTTTTGGAGAACATTATCGATTTTTTGGAGAACGTTCTTGAGCAGATTTAGGTACTGCTTCTGTTGATTTTGAGGCTGAGGCTGGTGCAACAGCTCTGTGGCTGAGGCTGTGTGGGAGTAATCTTTTCAGATGAAGTTTTCCTCATATGGGGGATGTTTTTGGTGGAAAAATTTAGAGATCTTGATGAGGGATTTTTCATTGGTGAATGAGATTTAAAAGTGCCTAAAGGTTTTGGTTAAAATCATTCCATAAAGAACTGTATTATTCTTATAATCTTTGGTGGCAGCGGAAATCATATGATGGATGATGATGTGAGAGAGGTTGATTCGTTTGCAGTTGAGGAGGTGGTAAATGATCAAAACATCATTATCAGATACATACTCATGACTTCCACGGTGAGGAAGAATGGTATGTTGACTCATGCTATTGAAAATCTTAGGAATGGGTTTTAGATAGGTTGAAAGATAACGAGTAGACCCTTCCTGAAATAGATCAGATAGAACTTTAGTCTGTTTTAGGTTTAGAGCTGAATATCATTTGCTTCCAAAGATGGCAGGACCTTCTGTTGGAAGGTTTAGGATCGAGGCTAGGATATCAGGTGTCAGCCTTATCTCAATCCCTTTAATTGTAAATACAATGAGAGATTTATCTGAAAAGGTTCTAGCTTGACAATAGAAAACCCATACAACATCTGGATAAAAATACTCAGATGTTTGTAAACCTGAAGTCCAGCCCATAGCATTAGTATGATGTTGGACAATATTTCCATCCACAATAAGTTTGTCAAAAACAAAGATTCTTCCAATTCTGATAGGGAGTTGAGCCCATTTTTCTTTGAAGAGCATGGAAATTTTGGAAGGAATGAGAGGAGGATTGTGAAGTTTGGATTTTTTGGATGGAGGAAAAGGTTGTAGAGAAGATTCTGAGGTTGAGGATGAAGAATTTTTTGGAGTGAGAGAACATTTTGTTTTTGGTGAGGGAGAAGTTGCATGAACTGGAGAACATTCTTTAAATGGAGAACGTTTTGGATTTAATGAAGGGGAGGGTTGAAGAACTGGAGAACGTTCTTGAACTAGAGAACATTCTTGAACTGGAGAACATTTTGGATTTGGGGAAGGGGAAGGTTCATGGGTTGGGGAACATTGTGGAACAGGAGAACGTTCTGGATAGGGGAGTTCAACATTTAGGGGTCGTTGATTTTCTTCTCTGTGGATTTTTGAGATTATTTTTTGCTAGGAATTGGAAAAGTGCGACAGTGGTTTTGATTTTCATGGAACGTGGTGTTGGTTTGATAGTTTTGGGAGAAGGCTGAGATGGTTTTCTGAAAGAAGAAAAAATTTCATTTATCAATCTTTGTTTTTGGTTTAGAGGAGTTGATTGAGAAGGTTTAGAAGAAAATGAAGATTTGGATGGGTGATGGGTTTTGTCGGTGTGATATTCTTTTATGTAGGAGTTGTGTGATGAGTGTTTTAGATGATTCATCAGTTTCAGAATTAGAGATGATGAAAAGCGATGTTTGGTGTTTGAAGCTTTTGAAGTTCCAATGCCTGCTTGGACACGCATAGAGCATCTTTTTGGTTTTGTAGGATTTCATAAATGTGGAGGAACTTGAGCGAGATTTGGAGGAGGCAAGTGTCGAGAGGTGGAAGGATAGTGGAAACATGATTTGGGTTAATAGGATTAGGGTTTATTTCTGAATAGATGAAAGGTAATCTGAAAACGTGGTATGAGAGGAAGTTGTTGGAGGAATTTGTCTTGGTGGTGGAGAAGGTGAACGATTTAAGGAGGTTGATGATGGTGAAGATGATTATGGTGAGTAGGGATATGCGTTTTTGCATGCAGATGTCTTAGTGCGCGCCATTGTTGTGTTTTGAGAGAAGGATTTGGAAAAAATAGAGTTGAGAGAAAATGAAGGGTTTCAGTTTCAGTTTCAATTTCAGATGATGAAGGGTTTGATGTAGGTCAGTTTACAACAGAATTTTTGATTTTGAAGGGAAAATGCAACGATGATTTAAACCTTGGAAACGAGAAGAAGTTTGGGGGCGGGAAGTCATTTGACAGCGTGTTAGTGCACTTTTGAAGACAAGAAGACAAATGCATTATGCCAAGATTTTCCTTTTCTGCGGAAGAAGGAAAGTGACGACACAGAGGAGAATATCCTTTTAAATATTTCATAATTCTTTTAACGGCTACAAGATGCGATTCTTTCGGATCTGCCTGAAATCTTGCACACAAACAAACACTAAACATAATATCTAGCCGGTTGGCCGTTAGATACAATAAGGATCCAATCATACCTCGATATTTGGATATGTCGATTGAATTACCTGATGCATCTTTATCAACATAGGTTCCGGAGCCCATTGGAGTTGCACTTTCTTTGCAGTTTTCCATTTCGAATCTTTTGAGTAATTCTTTGCAATATTTTGCTTGATTTATGAAGATCCCATGCTCAAGTTGTTTGATGTGAAGTCCAAGAAAATAGTTCAACTTTCCCATCATGGACATTTCAAATTCTCCTTGCATTATAGAAGAGAGTTCTTCACATATGTCATTGTTGGTTGATCCAAATATTATATCATCAACGTAGATTTGGACCAATAAGGTGTGACCATTATCTCTTTTGACAAATAATGTTTTATCAACTTTCCTTTTTTCAAATCCTCGTTCACATAAAAAGGTGCTTAATATATCATACCAAGCTCTTGGAGCTTGTTTTAAACCATAAAGAGCCTTTTTTAATTTGTAAACATGTGAGGGATTTTTGGAATCTTCAAACCTAGGTGGTTGTTTGACATAGACTTCTTCATTTATATATCCATTGAGAAATGCACTCTTCACATTCATTTGATATAACTCAAAGTGCATGGAACAAGCATACGCAAGTAGTAAGCGTATTGCTTCTAATCTTGCTACCGGAGCAAATGTTTCGTCAAAATCTATCCCTTCCTCTTGATTGTATCCTTGAGCGACCAATCTAGCTTTGTTGCGGACAACTATGCCATTCTCATCAAGTTTATTTTTAAACACCCATTTTGTACCAATGATGTGTTTATTTCCAAGATTAGAGACAAGTTCCCATACTTGGCTTCTTTCAAATTGATTGAGTTCTTCTTGCATGGCAAGTATCCATTGATCATCTTTAAGTGCTTCACCAATTTTGGAGGGTTCGATTTGAGAAACAAATGCCATGTTTAAGCAAGCATCTTGTAGTTTTAATCTTGTTGTGACTCCTTTATTGATATCACCTATGATGTTATCAATTGGATGATATCTATGGGTTCACTATTCTTTAGGAAGATCATCATTTTGTCTTTCAATGTTGACTTCACTTTCTTGACATGGTTGGTCAGTTTGATGGTCTTTGTTTGTATCATCGCTTTCAAAAATATCATCATCACAAGAAATAATATTTTCCTCTTTTATAGGGTTAGTTTCATCAAAAGTTACATGCATTGATTCTTCGACTAATAAAGTTCTTTTATTGAAAATTCTAAATGCTTTACTAGATAAAGAGTAACCGATAAATATACCTTCATCAGCTTTTTCATCAAATTTTCCAAGGTTATCTTTACCGTTGTTTAACACAAAACACTTACATCCAAAAATGTGGAAGTGAGAGATATTGAGTTTTCTTCCTTTGTAGAGTTCATACGGAGTTTTCTTAAGAATTGGCCAAATGATTACTCGGTTGGAAACATAGCATGTTGTGTTTACAGCATCTGCCCAAAAATATTTTGGTAGGTTTGAGTCGCTTAGCATAGTTTTTGCGAGCTCTATCAAGGATCTGTTCTTTCTCTCAACAACCCCATTTTGTTGTGGTATCCTTGGTGCAGAAAAATTGTGGAAAATGCCATTTTCTTCACAAAATTCTTCAAATGAAGTATTTTGAAATTCCCTTCCATGATCACTTCTAATTGATACAATTTTGGTAGATTGTTCGTTTTGGACTAGCTTGGCATAGTTTTTGAATGCCTTAAAAGCTTCATTTTTACTTGCTAAAAATAAGGTCCAAGTGAACCTTGAGTAATCATCAACAATAACTAGTCCATATGAGTTTCCACCAAGACTTTTGGTCCTTGATGGACCAAACAAGTTCATATGTATCAATTGTAGTGGTCTAGAGGTTGAAATGTCATTTTTAGGTTTGAAAGAAATTTTTGTTTGCTTACCTTTTTGACATGCGTCACACAATTTATCCTTTAAAAATTTCATTTTTGGTAAGCCTACAACAAGATCATGCTTGACCAATTTGTTTAAATAATCCATGTGAATATGAGCAAATCTCTTATGCCACAACCAAGCATCATTATTGTCGCTCACCAAAAGACTTTTCATTTTTAAGGATAAATCGTCAAGATTAAATATAATGATGTTTTTGAAACGTTTACCGATAAATTGTATTTCATTTGTAGCTTCATTTTGGATGATACATTCATCTTTGTTGAAGGCTATCTTGTATCCTTTATCGCAAAGCTGACTAATGCTTATGAGATTGTGTTTTAGACCTTCAACATATAGTACGTCTTCAATTGAGGGGGATGGGGCTGTGCCAACTTTTCCAATGCCTAAAATTTTTCCTTTGTTGTTGTCTCCATAGACCACATATCCCTTAGATTCAAGAGTCAATGCTGAAAATTTTGTTATATCACCCGTCATGTGTTTAGAGCATCCACTATCTAAGTACCACATATTTGAGGTACTTTTTGTATATACCTGCAATATTAAAATCAAATTTTATTAGGTACCCAATGTGCTTTGGGTCCTTGATGGTTAGTACCTTTCTCTATCCACACGTAATGCCCTTTTGGAATACTAATGTTTCTAATATGACAAGTATTAGGGGTGTGACCCTTGAGACCACAATAAGAGCAAGTAGGAGTAAATCTATTTTTAAAAGAATGTGTATGAAATTTTCTATGAATTATTTTCTCTATATAAAGGTGATCCTTTTTTACAGTTATAATTTTTTCTTGATTGGATTGATTACTTGCTTTGACAAAAATGGTCTTATTCAAGTTTGGTTTATCAGATTTTGAGTACCCAAGACCGCTTTTGTCATATGAGTATCTTTGCATATTTAAAACATTTTCCAAGCATATTTGTCCTTTTTCGTATTGTTCAATTACTCTATTTAATTGAACAATTTTGAAGGAGAGGGAATCACATTTATTGCATGCAAAATTCTGTTTTAGTTTCTCAGAATTCTTTTCCATAGTGTCAACTTTTTCTTGAAGACTTGAGAATTGTTTCTTTTGTGTTGACACTAGTTTGAACAGATTTTTGCATTCAATAAGTAGTTCCTTGATGGCGTTTTGAGCCTCATTATATTCTAGAATCAATTCACTATTAGTTTTATGAAGATGAAGGGAGTCTTTGTTACTAATCTCTTCTTCGTTATCTGATTGATGTGATGCCATCAATGCAACATTAGCGCATTCTTCATTTTCTGATTCCGAGGATGAACTTACTTCGTTGTCTTCCCAAGCTATGTATGCCTTCTTGAAGTCTTTTTTCTTGGTGGCATTTTTCTTAATAAAGTTTGGACAATCCGCTTTGGTATGTCATTGTTTTCCGCATTCAAAGCAAGTGAAGTTTTGATTTGAAGTAGAACTATCTTTTTTTCTAAAACTTTTCTTTTTGAAAGTTCTGTCATTTTTAAGAAACTTACCAAATTTCTTAACAAGAAAAATAATGTTTTCATCTTCATCTGAATTGTCGTCCTTGATTTGTTCTCTTGATTCGGTCTTTAGAGCAAT
>NC_021164.2:20182130-20211907 GCF_000331145.2 Cicer arietinum | reverse complement strand
GGGGGGGTGAATTAGGTGTTAGTAAATTTTCTTGTTTTTAGTGATATGGTAGTTGGATTTTCTTAGTTAATATAATGTCTACTAATAGTAAGGTGCAGTAAATAAATGAACTCAAAGATTTATCCTGGTTCCCCTTATAACCAAGAGTACGTCCAGTCCTCTTGCACACCACAAGAGATTGATTTACTAATTGTCAGAAAATGTACAACTCCCACCCTGGGATTCTTGCTACAAACTTCTAACAACACTCTTAAGATAGCACGCAACTATCTTAGATTAAGCTACTTTTTAAGAAAGTATTACTTTCTTTTACAAGTGATACAATATGATTTGAATAAGAATAAGGAGAGGTATATTGATAAACAATCCAATAACAATTCAAGTACTTGAGAACCTTTTTGAATGATATGAAAATGAAATGCAAGTACTTTGTAAAAAATCAGAATTTTGTTCAAAATTGTTCAGGGTATTGATTCAAGGATTGTGTGTGTTTGATCTGAAGTTATGGGGTATTTATACTCCATAAACATCTCTTCAGATTCGTGACCAATGACCCAAGAGGTTTGATGAAAGAATACAATGATTTGGAGCCATTCCAGATCTGAAAAATTGTATTGCTTTCAGTTGTATTCGAATACAGGATGTGTGTATTCGAATATACCTCTTTGTAACGTTCAAAAATATTCAAAAATTACACCTTCTATTCGAATACACATGTGTGTAGTCGAATACAGATTAGTGAAAATTTGCCACTGACTTACTTTGTATTCTACTACAGATGGTTGTAGTCGAATACATATATAAGGATTTTGGCCACTGACTTGTAGTGTATTCGACTACATATAGTCGTAGTCGAATACAACTTTGAGACTTTTGCTTCTGACTTGCTTTGTATTCGAATACAAGATGATGTATTCGAATACACTTATGCATTTTGTCAAAAATATGATTTTTAAGATTTTGTTAATGTTGTTTTGACTTTTGATAATACTTTAAATGCATATGTAAATATGACTTGTTCTCATGTAATTGAAATATTGGTTTGTATCATATACCTTTACATTTTAACATTTAATGCTTAATGAATATATTTGATCTTCTTTTTGATCTTGTTGCTTTGACCATAATGGTTGATCTTTGTCATCATAAAAAACTTGTAGTTTACAATTTGAAAAATGGAGAATGATGCCTGGAAAACGAGATTGATAAACGTTCTCCGTTTTCTACAAAAAAACAGTAATTAAGATGAATTTTTCGGATTTTTCACAATTTTCAGTTTCTCTTTGATCAAATTGAAACTATCCTCAACGAGAGACTTTGTAAAAATGTCAGCAAGGTGATTTTGAGTATCAAAAAAGATTAGTTCAATATCTTTCTTGCTAACATGATCATGTATAAAATGATGCTTTATTTCAATATGTTTTGATCTAGAGTGTTGAATTGAATTTTTAGATAAATTGATTACACTAGTATTACCACAGTAAATTGGAATGCTTGAGTAACTTATAGAGGCATAATCTTCTTTGAACTAGTGGAGATTGATTGATCTTGATGCTGTGATGATCAGTCTTGATCTTGGAGAACATTCTCCGTTTTCACATATTTTGTCCAAAATGTTCTCTTTTCTTACTCGTTCAGTTTTTATCTTTTATTGTTGATTTCTTTGTTTTGCTTGAGTCTTATCTTTGAATTAATCAACTCAAAAGCACATGTTAAATTATCATGACATTTAGAATCATAATTAACATTCTTAATTAACCTTTGTTTATTTTCATCTAAACTTAATTTGAGAGTTTGTCTTAACAAAACGATTTTACTTAAAATCTTGAATTTGTCAACCATGCTTTCAAGAACTACTTGGTGTTTAATGACAAATTTAATAATGTTGAAAATAGCCAAGTGAGAAGGGAAATGAAAAGGTCAAAAGTTGTGGCCTTAGTAAAATTTTAGAAAATATTTTTTTGAGAAGACAAACCAGGTCAATAATGTCAAGATCTGCAATTTAAAAACACACGTCGAAGCTTATAACTCGTCAAACGCTCAAAGTTGTGTCTATTAATATTGATTATTAATCAGGTGATTAGAGTCATGTTGGCACCACTCGTTATTTTAATTTTCTATAAATAGACATTGAGAGTTCTATTTTAAAAATTGCTTGATCAATTTAAGAAATTCAAATATAATCATAACGTTTGTGGATTACTCTGTAAATTTCAAACTATGCAACTTTTATTTTTGCAATTTTCATTTTAGTTGTTTATGATTTAATTCCTTGCAATTACTTTATTTATCTATTAACGTTCAAGCACTTTACTTCTTGGTTTTATAGCATTGCTCTCCAATTCATTTCTTTTACATTTACTTATTTTTATACATAACCTTTTAAAACTTTGCACAAATCGTCTTCATGAAAAATAACTTGATTCTCTCAAAACATGCATTGTCATGTGTTATTGAAATTGTGTCAAGTTCACAGATTTATTCCTTCACACTTCATTGCATTTGATCTTAAAATGTTTCTCTTACATCGTTATTAAATTTTAAAAATCTCTTTTAGCATCTATTTTACCACATTAAAATTGTTTTTCTATTCGTAATCCATGGCATTTTATGTTTGGACATTTGGACATCAAATTTGCTCCGTCCTTGAAATGTTAGACTCAATATTGAATCAAATTTTTTAAGCATCCATTTGTTGATGTTTTAATAGACTTATATATAACTTTATATATATAATTTAAATCAACGCTAACAAATTGGTAGTAGACTTGTTTGAATTGATTATATTTTGTTTGGTATGTCTTTTAAAAGATGTTATTTTTATACTTTGAGAAATATAAAAGTTGGGAATTTAGAATACACTACCAATAAACGTAGAATAATGTGTGCCAAAACTATGACTAAGCATGCAGACATTAGTTCTAGTGATGCAAACAACATAAATTCGTCTATGTCTAAAGATATAAAAACGAAATTAATGATCTAATAAATAAATAAAATTAGTTGAAATTAATTACATTGATTTCAGTTGTTTTTTTTGTTGGTTTGAATCCAAAATGAATTAAATCAAATAAATCCAAACTCTAATTATTTAGATATGGTTTCACTTAATTTTAAATGGACTATCTATAATTAAACAAAACTATTATATTTTATTTTACACTATATTTGTAGTGACTTCTCACCAAAATGTATTGTATTTAAATATGTTTTAATAGTATACAAATTTAGTGACTTAAAAGTGTTATCTTAAAAATTTAATAGTATAAAAATGTATTGTATTGAACTGTAAAAAAGAAACTAAATCAACATTAGTTTGTTTCGAATTTTGTGATAAAATTTTAAAAACTCCAAAAATAAAAATCAATTCGATATATTACACCTATATTTCCATCACTCTCAAATTCGTGCAATTTCTCAATCTGATTTTCCATTGATTTATTATTGTGTTTGCAAATTTTTTATACACTTAAAATTCGTATATTCAATAAAATATTATATTTAATTTATTAATTAAAATTTTAATATTCAACGCCACAAAGATTTTGGTCAAGCTGCACCGTGCATCTTACTCTTTGAGTCAATTAAGAAGGAGTCCTAATTTGACTATGATTTGAATTGAAGATTGTTGGGATGTGAGTTGAGTTAGTCACTTGTCAAACCTTCGGTTTGAATAATGTATTGTGGGGGATGTTATTTGCTTTTCCTGAAGCTAGATTAACGCGTGGATAGACATACAATTTTCTAATTTTTTTATAAAAATATTTTGTAATATTATGATATTATTTGACAATAATTTATATAAGATCTCACAATTTTATCATTAGAAAAAAATAATATAATAAATTGAAGAGTAATTATGTTTAAAAATTACCTTTAATATTAATTTTTATGTAATGCGCGAAACAGATTCCATAAAATATAAAATTTGCTTAGGAAATATGTGTTTTAGATAACTTTTTTCTAGTATTAAAATAATTTATTATTTGAAAGGAATTAAAAATATATTTTAGTATATAATCATACAAAATAAATTCAAAATTTCTATAGAGCATACAAACTTTCCTTTTAGTCTATATCAACAATGATATAGTAAAAAGAAATAAAAAAAAAAGGCATGATAAACAATATATAAATTGGATCTAAAAAATTGTTTTTTAGAAACATAATCTAAAGAACTCTATACTTCAAAATCGAATTGTTGACCTATATCTATACTATATTCCTCAATTTGACTTAATTATTAATTTTAGTTATGAAATACTTCAAAATCGAATTGTTGACCTATATCTATACTATATTCCTCAATTTGACTTAATTATTAATTTTAGTTATGAAATACTTCAAAATCGAATTGTTGACCTATATCTATACTATATTCCTCAATTTGACTTAATTATTAATTTTAGTTATGAAATAAGTGACATGGTTTAAAATTATAAATAAAAAATGAAGTATATTTACTTTTAAATTATAACTATAAAATATATTTTATAAATTTCATTAAAAATAAGCTATTTTTCCATTATTAAAATATTTTTTTTCGTAATGATACTATACAATCCAGTTGAAGGAAATTAAACAATTGTAGAAACTAAAAATGTGGGATATGTCTATCTCATATATTATTATTGATTTGAGAAAACTTAGAGAGTTATGTATGTGCTACCCTATTTGACTCTATATAAAGATTGGATGAGAAAGATAATATAGTTGTCATCAAATAACATGTCATAATTTAACCATTATATCACCGAAATTAATTTAGTAGATGTATTGATGTTAAAAACAATTTTTTGCGTATATCCATAAAATATATTCAATGACACATAATATACTCTATAATGAAATATAAACACAATTTGGTAAAAAATATTGATGTATTTGGATCAAATATCTACACACAACAATTGACTACAAATATATCAAAGCATATTAAAATTATAAATGTAAAAAAAATGTAAAATATTTCACTGTTTATTTATCTTAAAGCATGCAAAATGAACATACAAAGTTCACAAATTAGATGTAAGCAATTACAAAAAAAAAAAAAAAAACAATTGACAATCAATCTAACACAAATTTCAAAATAAAAAGTTGCATAGGAATCAAAGTGTATGTGTCATTTTCTTCCAATTTTCAAATAAACATAAACAATATAGGATATAGAATAACTTCCACAAATTGTTGTATGTATATATTTCTTGAGAAACTTTTAAATGAACCCACTATATTAATTGGAGAGTTAAATCCATAAGAAGAACTATTGTCAATAATGGCGGAGGAGCAATGAATGTCGAATAATGAATATTAATTCTATTTTAATTTGTAACTCATGACACATGAATAGTTATAAAAAATATTGGACGCCAAAATAGTAATAGTAAAATGTGTGTGAAAGTAAATTGCAAGTAGAATAATAAGGAGAATGGAAGAGTACATTTTACATGTGTCACATAGAATTTTTGTTGACGTGACAATATTTGAATGAAATGGCAAAATGTCTGATGATGTGTGACAATAGTATTTAAGAGTCTATTTTAATATATTATAATAGATATATGATAACTTTCACAAATTGTTGTATGTATATATTTCGTGAGAAACTTTTAAATGAACCCAATATATTAATTGGAGACTTAAAACCATAAGAATAACTATTACTAATAATGATGAAGGAGCAATGAAGGTTAAATAATTAATATTGATTGTATTTTAATTTTGTAACTCATATCACGTGAGTAGTTATACATAATATTATATGCTAAAATAGTAATGTAAAATGTGTGTTAAAACAAATTGCAAGTAGAATAATAAAGAGAAAGAAATAATACCTTTTAGATATGTTGCATCAAATTTTTGTTTTGGATGATATATAGCAATAGTATTTAAGAGTCTATTTTAATAGACAAATAGATTCAATCCTTCATTAGTACAATAAGGCCAATAATAAATATGGATATCAATAAGTTAAGAAATTTACTTTCTTGTTTTATCAGTGAGATTTACCATTTTAAAGTTGGTTTGGCAAATATCATAAACAAATTATTTTGTAAAACAATTCACTTGAAAAGTGGTTTTAAAACCAATTTTTCAAACAATCACTCCAAAATCAATTCTAAAATCAATTTAAAATAAATAGGTTCAAATTTTAAAAACTAATTTGAACCATAACACAATTTTGAGCGGTATCCGAACCAAAGTGAAACCAATTTGAAAAATAATTAATTTTTATTAAAATGGTTTATGGAATCGAATTGTATAAATTTATTGTTTGAACCAAACACACCCTTAATATGAAAATTAGATTTTGTACCCACAATTGAACTTATATCCCTCTATTTAAAAAATTTATTCTTTAACTTACTAAAATACCCTTAAGAATATAGTAAACAACAAAACAAATTCAAAAAAAGTATTTTTTTTCTTTAAAAATTCTTTAAATGGAAATTTCAAAAACGAAATTTCCGATAGCTATTTTTCAATACCGAAAATTTTATTTTTTAAATTTATGAGAATTAGTCTCATCTAAAAATTTGAAAATACAGTAGTTGTTCTTAACCTAAAATTTCATTTTTTAAATTTCTGGTATTGAAAAATAACTACCGAAAATTTCGTTCATGAAATTTCCGGTACAACATTTGTTTAAAAACATTTCTTTTTTAATATTTTTTAGTGAGGGCTAGAGGAGCGAAAAACACAATAGAACTTTCTCGAGTTCGACCTCATATACAATCCAATAGGAGAACCATAGTTGAAAAAAGAAGAAAGAGTAACTTATTGTTTGTGAAGCCGATACATTAAACTAATAATACATCCATTATTTCTTCTCTTACCTATCTCTATGTGATAGCGAATAATGATGACAGTTACTCGATTTTGTCGGTCAATCCCTCTTGCCCATGATATGACAACTTCTCGTGACTAAAAAAATTTGATCAGTTGTGAATGCTTCAGAGATCCAGATCCATTGTAATCGCGATATTATATAATAATTGAAACATCAACCATAATTGTTATCTCTATATCTGGTTTAATTGTAAGTTCTACTGGGTATGCCTTATATACTGCTTTTGGACAACCCTCTCAACAACTAAGAGATCCATTCAAAGAACATGGAGACTAGTTGAAATAATGAGCCCCCAATATCGTAATATTGGGGGATCTTTGCTTCAATTGAGATAATGAAAAATCATTTTATCCTTTTAGTTGGAACTATAGGTGGTTCTCTATACATAGCGGTGTTTTTCCCATCCCTATTTCAAAAATTAAAGTTAACAAAAATCAGAAGAAAAAAAAAGTTACATACAAATTTGGAAATTTTCGGTAGTTAAAATAAAATTAATTATCATAAATTTCAAGGCACAAATTTTCGATAGAATAAAAGTTACTATCGAAAATTTTAACGCACAAATTTCTAGTAGAATAGAACTACCGAAAATTTGAAAGCACAAAATTTCCAGTTATAAAGTTATACTAACGGAAATTTTGTGCCTTAAAATTTTCGGTAACGTTAACTTGTGTATCGAATTTTTAAGAAAAAACAATTTAATTAGGATGATAATGGAAGGCAAAACATTGGAGTTTTTACATTTGGAGGGATATAAGTTTGTGTGGTACAAAATCCAATTTCCCCTTAATATTAATATCCCATAGACTATATTTTAGAGCTTGACACCAATGTCTATACTACATCAACTTAAAATTGTTCACCTATTTTCGTAATCAAGAGTTTTTTTTGACATTAAATAGATAAGGTTGACATTATCGGGCTAAGTTACAAAGAGAGTTTAAGGTTGTTTTATGTATAACTCTCACAAGAGAATGTTTACAAGGTATCCTCTTAAAATATATTTGAAGTTTTTCAGCACTCAAAAATAATACATAGTTTTCACAGGTTGTTGTTGAAGTGAATATAATAGTCACAAGTAAGGGGAGTTTGAATTGTGACTCTTAAAAATTTGCACTTTAAAATTATTTCCTAAGATAAAACTTGAGAATGTTAAATTAGTATGATGAACCTACTTGTGTTTTGAGAAGGCTTAAGAACAAAATTTATGTTTCAAGTTGATATTAGGTGATTTAGTGAAATAACATAATAATAAAATTTAAGAGTAAAGAAATCACATAAAAGAAATATCTTGGTTCACCTTATATGGGTTAATCTAGTCCTCACAACTTGTAAGATTTTTACTAGTAAGTGGAACAACCTCTCAACTTAATATTTTTTCTTTAGTCAAACTTGATTATACACTTGTATTTTCTAAACCTCAATAGACTTACACAAATCACTAAAGTTTTCTCTCAACTAGACAAACTTGATGATTCTTACAACAAGTTACTTAAGTTTTCTCTCAACTAGGCAAACTTGATTATGTTTACAATAAGATGATGATTTGTTTTGGATCTGATCACAACACTATTATTGAAATAGGTTGAACTAAGAACACACTCAAAAGTTTGATCCTAAAATTTGTGACAAAGTGTAGTAGTGCGTTACTTGATAATTGAAGAAAACTTTGATAGCTTTACACTTAAGAAAGTGAAATATGTTTGATTGTAGGCTGTTGAAGATTGCTACTTAAAGCACCTTCTATTTATAGACTTGGAAAAGTTGATGTAATAGACACATATAACTGTTAAGTAGATGTCCCAAGATGTTAGAGTATGTTGCTTAAGTGTCTTATGCAATCTAGGTAAATTTCCTCTTCTTTCTAGGTAATCATCCTCTCCCTTGAGGATGTTTATGATCATCCTATTCTATTATGAAAACACAAAAGTTCTTATGGAAAATTCAACTGAAATCGTGTATGATGACTGGGTGCTTGACTCAGGATGTTCATTTCACATTACCTCAAATAGAGATTGATTTCTTGACTACAAAGAAATTGATGGAGGCAAGGTGATTATGGGGAACAAATCAGCCTGCAAGGTAGTTGGAATTGGCTCAATCAAGATGAAGTTGGAAGCTGGAACCATGGAGATTTTGTCAAAGGTCAAACATGTTACAAAGCTGAAGAGGAACTTAATTTCTCTAGAGAAAGACACTCTAAAAGTCATAAAAGGATCATTGGTAATCATGAAGGGAACAACGAATCACGACATCTACCTTCTCAATGGTCAAGCAGTGACAAGAATGGCAGTAGTGGTTGTCCAAGCATCAAGCAAATTCAGCCTGTGGGGAACCTAAAAGGAATGCAACTTCTAGACAAACAAGGAATGCTAGGTGGGGACAAGATTAGTGATCTTGAATTTTGTGAGCATTGCGTGTATGGAAAGATGCATAGGATCAAGTTCTCTACAGGGAAACATTGCTTAAAAGGAATTTTAGAATATGTTCACAATAATTTATGGGCCCTGCAAAGATTACTTTACATGGAGGTAACAAGTACTTCATTATATTTCTTGATGATTATAGTAGAAAAGTATGGATTTATTTGTTGAAAAGTAAGAATGAAGCATTCAAAACCTTTAAAGATTGGAAATCTATGGTTGAAAACATAATTGATAAGAGGATTACAACCTTAAGGACATACAATGGTCTTGAATTTTGCAGTGAGGAGTTCACTAGTTTTTGCAATACTCATGGTGTGAATAGGCATAGGACTGTAAGACACAAATCTCAGCAAAATGGCCTGGCTGAAAGGATGAATAAAACCCTGCTCGAAAGAAGGAGATGCATCATGTCAAATGCAGGCATGTTTGCACAGTTTTGGGGAGAACCTATCCATAGAGCTTATTATTTGATAAATTTGAGTCCTTCAACTGCAATTGAACTCAAAACTCCTCAAGAAATATGGACTGGACATGTTGCTAATTACAATCACCCAAAAGTATTTGGATGTGTTGCATACTATCATGTAAATAAAGGGAAGCTAGCCCCTCAAGCCAAGAAATGGTACCTTGTTGGATATCCAAATGGTGTTAAAGGTTATAGGATATGGTGTCTTGTGAGTAGGAAATGTATCACCAGTAGAGATGTTAAATTTCACGAGGCTGACCTATATAACTCCCTAACCAAGGCTGCAAATGAAAGGTCACATCAAACTGAAGCTGAGATGTTTGATCTTGAGGTGGAGCAAGTCACATAAAAGGAGAAAGATCAACATTAACCAAGAACGTTCTTGGTTTTAGCCACAGAAAAGGAGAAAGATCAATAGAAACCAAGAACATTCTTGGTTTCAAAACAACAGACTCAGCAAGACAAGACTGGTGCAAACCGAACAGAACATGCTATGTTTTCCAGAACATGAGTTAGATGATTATAACCTCATTAGAGATAGAGAAAGAAACACATCAAAACCCACTCAAATATATAGTTATACAGACATGATCAACTATGTGTTACATGATGTTGAAGTGATCATAAAAGAACAAGTGGTTCAAAGCAAAACTAGTAGTAAGGGGATTCACTCAAAGGGAAAGTGTAGACTACAATGAAATTTTTTCTCATGTAGTCAAGCATGCATCTGTAAGGATAATTCTAGCCATTGTAGCATACTTTGACATGGAATTAGACCAGATGGATGTCAAAACAACATTTCTCCATGGTGATCTTAATGAAACAATCTTAATGCAACAACCAAATGGCTTTATGACTCAAGGAAAGGAGGATTGGGTCTGCTTGCTAAAGAGATCACTCTATGGGCTAAAATTATCACCAAAACAGTGGTATTTGAGGTTTGATTCATTCATGCTTAGTCAAAGTTATGCTAAAAGTAATTTTGATAGTTGTGTGTATTATAAACAAGTATTATCAACAACATACATTTACTTGCTTATATGTGGATGACATGTGAATAACATCTAAAAGTATGAAAGAAATAGAAAAATTAAAGATCCAACTGAAGAAAAAAATTCGAGATGAAGGACTTGGGCCAGTCAAGAGGATCCTAGGAATGGAAATCATCATAATTAGAGAACAAGGAAAACTGATAATTTCCAAGAGAAATACTTTGGAAAGGACCTAAATAGATTCAATATGAGTGAATCAAAGGCAGTCAGTTCTCCACTAGCAGCTCACTTCAAACCTTCTTCAGTCATGTCACCAAACACAAACCACGAAACAAAAAACATGAAGACTATCCCATATGCAAGTGTCATAGGGAGCATCATGTATGCTATGGTCTGCTCAAGGCCAGACATTTCTCATGTTGTAAGTGTCACAAGCAGGTTTATTTGAAATCCAGGAATGAGCTATTTACAAGCTGTGAAATGGATTCTAAGGTACCTAAAGGGAACTCAAAGCATGTGGTTGGAATACAACATAAGTTCATAATCATGAAAACCAGTTCAAGGATTTGTAGACTCTGATTTTTCTAGAGATTTAGATAGAAGAAGATCTCTTACAAGCTAATCATCAACATGTAGTGGCATTATCAACAATAGAAGCAAAATACGTTGCTCTTGCTGAAGCTGTGAAAGAAGGAATTTGACTGAAAGGATTGATCACTGAACTTGGTTTTAAACAATTATCTGTTTGCATAAGTTGTGACGCCCAAAGTGTCATTCATTTGAGTAAAAATCAAATGTATCATGAAAGAACCAAGCATATAGACATCAGACTTCATTTCATCAGGGATGTCATTGAAAAGGTGAGATAAATATGGCAAAGGTGTACACAAGTGACAATCGAGTTGATATGTTTACAAAACCTGTCACACCTAGAAAATTCAATCATTGTTTGAATTTGCTTAATATCAATTCCAAAAATTGAGATTAAGGACCAAGAGGATCTAATTTGAAGAATCACAAAATGCAAGTTGCAGTTTAAGGCAATTGTGTAGAAACTGGTAGTGCATAAGTGCAAAAAATTGTAATTATTTTTCATCCCATATTAGTGATAATTCAAAGTCGGATCAAATCTCCTAGACGTATGAGTGTATCTCTGAACTGGATTAACAATTGTGTGTGTTCATTTTAGCATTGCAAGGCTAAATTCTGTTTGACAGAAAACTGAGAACGTTCTCCGTTTTACGAGCTGATCATTCTCCGTTTTACGATCTGAACAATCTGTGTTTTACAAAAACCAAGAACATTTTTGGTTTAATGACTTATTGATCTCCGATTTTAACAACATTTGTTATAACCACAAAAGGCGTGTTTATGTTAAGAATCATACAAAAAAACACGTAAAAAATACATCTAAGTTTTTTCCTTATAAAAATAGTACTAATTGTGATTAACAAGTAAAGTAGTAAGCTTATATTATTCCAACATTGCAATGTGAGTGAACTACGATAGGGAGATTATAACAGCAAACCTTAGCAAGAAATTACACTTGATAATTTGAAACAAAGGCTTCATTTTTAAGGTTACCAACTATAACATTCTTGCAACTAAATTCCACTTTCAATCCACCATTACTAGTATATACCCATCATACACAAATATCCTGCTTTTGCATTTTAAAAAGATAAGAGAATGACATGTTGCAACCAAATTCCACTTTCAACTCACCATTACTATACCCATCATACACAAATATATCAAGGACAGAATGAGAGCAGGAACAATTGTATTTCTGCACAATGATGATGAGGTACAACCGTATGTTACAATACACATGGATCAGTTATCTAGTTTGAACATGAATAGGAATCAAAATTGACACAATCAAAGTTTTATAACATGGTTAAATAATCACATAAAGTCAAAGTTTGATATAGACCCCGAATCAATTTCACAGAGATTGAGGTGGCTAGCAAATGGTCAGAGTTTACATATCTTTTCGTACACCGGTTAAGTAAATAACGACTACACATTTTATACCAAAGAGCAAGATGATCAAACCACTATGCAAAATAGCGGAGTCACTCTCGTAGCTAAAGCGATGCATGTCTAAAGTGCAAAAGACAAAAACCCAATATACCAAATCTATCATATTTTGGGGTTATCGAACACATATGGGAGTTGAACTACACAATGTTTTGTGTTCCCATATTTAGTTGCAAGTGGGTCGATAATAATAATGGCGTTTGGATTGATGAGTCAGGGTTCTTGCTTGTTGATTTTAATAGGGTGGGATACAACGATGAGCCTTTAATTTTAGCGTCACAAGCTCAACAAGTGTTTTATGTCACTGATCCTGCTGATGATAAATGGTATGTTGTCCTATCGACCAATAAAATAAGTGATGAAGATGTTGGTAATGATCTTTTATTTGCAACATCACAACCACATGAAATTGATTCAGCTGATGATGGTTTATATCATAGAGATGATCATGATGAGGGAATTTGGATTAATCCATTGTTTCGTATCGTTAATGAACAAACAAATGTGAATCCCACCAAGAAAAGAAGAAGGGAATCTTAATGTGTTTAATTGTTTTATATAAGCCATGTAATCTGAACTGAGTTAATGTAATTTAAATGTTTGATCTGCCAGAATTGAGCATTTTAGTATTTAGCTTGAACTTTATTTGATTTTCTGCTTATATTTAGCTTGATCTTAGTGTACATTTTATACTAAGTTCATGTAACTTAAGTGTTTGACCTGCCAGAACTGATTTTCTGCTTATATTGAACTTGAAAAAGCTTTGTCTGAGTACTGGGAATTTTTCTTGAACTTTAACTGATCATCCCAATATGATCTGATTATGTAATTTAAGATTGATATATATATATATAGGTATTTAACTAATTATTTGGAAGAAAAAACAAATTCAAATATAGGTATTTTACTAATTATTTAGCATTTTACAAAAACTGAACTTATATTGTAATTTAACAAAAACTGATCAAAACATAAACTTTGTGATTTACAGCGCTTTTGTCAATAAGTGCTATAAAAAGCCTTTAAAAAAAATAAGGAGGTCACATAACGCTTGCACATAGTAAAACAAAGAAGCATTTTAAAGCGCTTCGTGGAAAAGCGCTGTAAAAGGGTCACATAGTGCTTCCACATAATAAAACAAAGAAGCATTTTAAAGCGCTTTGTGGAAAAGCGCTGTAACAGGTTGCTTGCACATAATAAACACAAGAAGCCTTTAACAAAAACTGATCAGAACATAAAATTTGTAATTTTACAGCATTTTTGTCAATAAGCGCTATGAAATAGCGCTTGCACATAATAAAATAAAGAAGCCTTTTAAAGCGCTTCGTGGAAAAGCACTGTAAAAGGGTCACATTGTGCTTGCACATAATAAAACAAAGAAGCCTTTTAAAGCACTTTGTGGAAAAGCGCAGTAAAAAGATTTTAAAAAAATAAAATAAGGAGGTCTTTTACAACACTTTTTCAAAAAAAACGTTGTAGTATGGTTTTATATATAACATGCAAAAGGGTCACATAGCGCTTTCACATAATAAAACAAAGAAGCTTTTTAAAGCGCTCTGTGGAAAAGCTCTGTAAAAGGCTTTTTTAAAAATAAAATAGGTCTTTTACAGCGCTTTTTCAGAAAAACGTTGTAGTAGGGTTTTATATATAACAGTAAACCGCTTCAGTTTCCCCTTCATTACGTAAACTTCATATACGCTTGTTTCCTCCTCCTCTTCATTCTCCTTCTCATTGCGAACCCTACGAACAATATTGCATTGTTACTAACCCTTATTACGTAAACTTCATACGCTTGTTTCCTCTTCATTCTCCATTACGAACCATCTTTTTTCTGCGAACCCTACTCTCCATTATGTAAACTTCATACGCTCGTTTCTGTGAACCCTACTCTCCTACGAACCGTTCGTATTTCTGCGTTGTTCTTCTTTGTTCGTATTTATGCGTCGTAACCCTACTGGTCTTCTGTTTTTCAGGTATTGTATTTATTAATTTTTTGTTGTCACTAAAATGCATGTTGAACTTATACTACTACGTACTTAGACTACTGCATGTTGAACTTGTTGAAGTTATACCGAACTGCATGTTGAACTTGTTGCAGATAAATGGATACCAACAAGGATTTAGATCGTCAAAATGAGGAAGTTGTCAACCCTAAGACTTATGAAAATGAAGTCAAACATGGTGCAACCATCATGCAAAATGTCATAAAAGCAAGGAGTAGTGGCATAAAATTTGAGGTATACTATACTTTGTTTGCTGTTTATTTTTTATCTTTTTTGAAAGCATGTACTTACTATATGAGTTTATTAGGTTGGATGGAATAAGAGTGGTCAGCCAATTGACCCCAATAGTTCCATGTTTGTAAGTTATATTGGGGCTGTTATTCGTCAGAATATCCCCATCACAATTGACGATTGGAAAGATAAGAGGTTGAAGGATGCGAAAAATATACTGTTGGCTGATATACAAGTAACTTTTTTGATCCACTTTTTTGTTACTTATAATTTTTTTTCCATTTAAATACTTTACTCAAACTATATCTTTATTTCGTTTGCAGACTGCTTTTGCTGTTGATGAGGTGAGAAAGGCTTACGTGTTGAGAGTTGCCGGGAAAATACACCGGGGTTTAAGATCTCACCTCTCAAATTGCTATCTAAAAGATCGTGAAGGAAATATGAATGTTGAAGCTCCAAAAATCTATAAACATTATATATCAAATGAAGAATGGAGCGCATTTGTAGCAAAACGTTCAGACCTCGCGTTTGTCGTAAGTGATTAATTTACTAGCATTTGTATTTTATTATTCATATTCATAGCGTATTTTAAATTTTTACACGATTGTTATTTTTTTTATATAGAATATAAGTAAGACAAATCATGAGAGGGCAAAAAATCCGACGCAGCCATACAAAAAATCTTGTATGGGATATGCACGTCTAGAGCAAAAGCTTGTAAGTAATTAAACATCACTTTTATATAATGTGGTACATTATAAACTATAGTTGCTAACTAATATTTTGTTTATGATCTTAACGAATAGCTACAAGACGCCCAATCCGACCAACCGTTGGGTCGTCATATCTTGTGGAATGAAGCTCGTGTAAATAAATATGGAGTGGTTGATAACGAAAATGTTCAAAAAGTAATAGAACTTTGTGTAAGTATATTATCACTTTAATATTTTTTAATATTGTATTTTAAAAATGATATTGAACTTATCTTTTTAATCCTACGTGTATGTTAGGAGAATCTCGAACAAAGTTCAGAAAATCAAGCGGACAACAAAGCTAGTTGCAGGGACATTCTCGGTAAAGTGTTTAATGTTCCTGAATATTATGGTCGGGTGAGGGGGAAAGGATTTGGTGTAACTCCTAAAAGCTATTTTTCATAAGAGAAGCACCAAAATCCATCTAATGAGGAGGTATTAGAGAAGCTCAAATTCCTATCAGAGCAAGTGGCACTCTTGGTGAAGACAAATAAAGACAAGCAACTTCCAGATCAGCTCCAACATGAAATACAAATGGAGAGTGAAAACGCGAGTTGCAACGTTGGTCTCAAAAGTCTTCCTGAGGTAATTAATTACTTAATAAAATAAGCAATTCATTCAACCTAATTGTTTCACACACTTATGTATTAACCATTGATTTAGGGTGTCACTCCTTGCGTGCTGTACTTATCCTCCCTTACTCATCGCAAGGTCGGAAAAGGAACATTGTACAATACTTTGGGAGAAGTATTGCACAATACACTGATCCCTGCGGGCCATGTCAAAGTATCACTAGTTATTGCTTTGGAACCAAATGCATCGTTGCCTATACCGGACAACGATGCATATATGAATTATTTGGGCGAAGCAATTGATAGTTACATGCATGGCCCATACATCTTGTTGCCCTTGATAAGGTGTGTTTAATTCATTGAAATGTATGTTTAATTGATATGTATATTTAATTGCACGATATATGATTATGATTGATTATATTTAATTGCTGATTTTTTTCCGCTGTTAACTTTAATTTCACATTTATTTAGATTCAGACAATGTCTAGAGGGAATGATAAGAAGATTCCCATACGCCGGAAAATGTTTGTCACATTTATTCTGTAAGGTTTGTCATTTTTTCAGATTCAATAAACTAAAAAACTAATTAACCTCATTTTTTGAGATTCAATCCAATAAACCACCCGCACAGCAAACCAGCTGCCAGAATAAACCAGCTGCCGCACCATAACTGTATGTTTGTGGTAAAAACAAAGCTGGCAAAGTTGCAGCTCAAAAACTGGATCGGGGAAAATTAGTTGCTGCTCCTAAAATAAGTCAGTCATGCCTTGCTCGATATGGGTCGTGTCTTGACGTACAGGTAAAAACGAATTGGGGAAGCAACAATGATTCACGCATCATAAGCATGGATAGAGCTATATTCGGGGATAAGTATGAAGAACTACTTGAAAAAGAGCACATGTACGAACTTCTCAACCATAAGGAGCTGAGTGCTACTGTCATAAGCTTATACATTAGGTAAAAATTACTTTTAATTGAATTTATTGGTAATTAATTTAATTTATTGGTAATTAATCTAATTTGAAATTTTCATTGAAGGTTTTTGTATGAGAAGTTGGTGTGCACACGCAGATTGTCAAATAGATTTTCATTCTTGTCTCTGCATAAGCTTTCGATGTTTGATCCCCCTATTGGTAAAGAAGGATAAGTTGTTCCTTGCACCATATAATTCAGGGTACGTAATTATATATTCTTGGCTTAATTGCACTTTTGTTCCCCCTATTTTAGGTGAATCGGAAAAGTAGTCCTCCTATTTTGTTTCTCCCCAGTTTTGGTCCCCAAACAGAATTTGAGTCCAAATCATGATGAGTTGTCATTTTTTTAATGACGTGTCAAAAAATAGTGACGTGGCAGACGCCTATGTGGATTAAAGTTATTAATATATTATTTTAAATTAAAAAATACAATTTATATTTTTAAAAACTATTATTATATTTTAAAAAAGTTGCCAAAATTAAGTAAAAAAATCAAAATCAGCCCCAATTCAACCTCAATTCAGCCCCAATTCAAAATGAACCATAAGAACCAATTCAGCCCCAATTCAAAATCAAAATCAGCCTCAATTCAGCCCCAATTTGTGAACCCTAAAATCAAAATCAAAATCAGCCCCAATTCAACGGAAGCATTTTGTGAACCCTTTTCATCAAAATCGACCACTTCCCTTTTCATCATCATCCGATTTCATCTTCTTCTTCATTGTTGTTCATCCTCTTCTTCATCTTTGTTTTTCTTCTTCATCGTTCGTATTCTTCATCTGGTACTATATTAGTATGGTTCAGTTTCGATACTATATTGGTATGGTTCTGTTGTTTTGGTTCAGTTAGGTTATGGCTGTGTTTTTAACATGCTCTTCTGGTTCTGTTTTTCACATGATGATTATGTTTTTGAGAAGAAGAACCCATATGAAGAATACAAAAGATGGAGAAGAAAAACGAAGATGAATAATAGGATAGAGAAAAAGAGGAAGAAAAAGAGGAAGAAACGGGAAAATGAAGAAGAAAAAGATAAAAACCAATGATGATGAACAAGTGGTTGATTTTTAGTTTTAGGGTTCACATGCTTTGCTGATTTTAGGGTTCACTTGGGGCTGATGTGTTGAATTGGGGCTGATATTTTATTTTAATTTTGACTTTTCTTTTAAAATTTAGAACAATATAATAACAAGTTTTCTATACATAAATTGTATTTTTTAGTTTGGAATAATATAATAATGACTTTTAATTCACATAGACGTCTGCCACGTCACCATTTTTTTGACATGTCATTAAAAAATGACAACTCATCATGATTTGGACTCAAATTCTGTTTGGGGGACCAAAACTGGGGAGAAACAAAATAGGAGGACTACTTTCGTGATTCACTTAAAATAAGGGGACCAAAAGTGCAATTAAGCCTATATTCTTTATTTATATCCTTTTTAATTTATGAGATCTTAATTTATTAGTTGTGTAAACAAAATTGGCAACCAAATTTTTGTTGTTGTAGGGCACATTGGATGCTATTTGCAATCAATGTGACCTCTGAAGTTATATACTATTTAGATTCCTTGGACGACAATTACAACAATCACTCCGATATAAAGACTATGTTCGACACGTAAGTAATATTCATTTATTTCTTACACACACACACACACACACACACACACACACACACATATATATATATATATACACACACACACACACACACACACACACACACACACACACACACACACACACACACACACACACACACACACACACACACACACACACACACACACACACACACACACACACACACACACACACACACACACACACACACACACACACACACACACACACACACACACACACAATATATATATATATAAATAATGTGTTTGTTAATGCTATAATAATCACATTTATTTATTCGATATTGCTTTACAAGTTTTTCGAGCTCAAAAAGGTGCTACAACGTCGAAGCAAAAGACAAATAACATCACATGGATTCCAATAAAGGTTTGAAATATATGCCTTTAAAATTTAATTTACAATCAATGCACAAATATTTATTGACTTATATGTTTTATTTTATAGTGCTCTCGTCAAACTAACAACATCGACTGTGGGTACTATTGCGATTCATGAAGGAGATTGTTGATATGAATCAAACTATAATCCCAGAAACGGTACAGTATTTTCATTATTTGATTTTCATATATGAATTATGTATATATTTGATTCTAACTTATTTATGTTCAATTTTTATATCGCACAATACTTTGACAATTCCAGTCCAACATACTCTAAAAGAGATCTAATTGAAATAAAGGAAGACTGGTGTCAGTATGTGATTGAAAGGAAAATTATTTGATTTGCTGGGAAATGGCATGCTGGAAGGGATAGTTATATGAATATATGGTAGTTCTGTTATGTGTAGTTCTGATAGTTATATGTATATGAATAGGGCACATTTGTAAAGTTGTGAATATGTAGTTATATGAATATGTATATAGTTCTGTGATGTTGTCAATATGTGAATATGTATATGAATATGTTGTGAACTGATTGTGTAAATATGTAAAGTTAAATTATAAAGTTATATAGTTCTGTTTTGTTATGTACTGATTGTGAAATGATTGTGTGAACAGATTGTGAACTGATTCTGGATGAAAATGATTTTCGAAAAAAAAATTAAAAGACAGCGCTTTCTAAAAAAATGCCATAAAAAACCAAAAAACGCTTTTTAAAAATTCCATTTACAGCGTTTTTTAATAAAACTAAAATAAGAATGCACCTTTTACAACGCTTTTTCAAAAAAGCGCTGTAATAGGTGCATAATAATGCATCTATTGTGTGCACCTATTACAGCGCTTATTGTTTGCACCTATTACATCGCTTTTTCCAAAAAACGCTGTAAAACGAGTATAACAAGCGCGCAATATATTTACCTATTTTATAGTGTTGTTGTATTTTTTTACAATGCTAGATACTACGACACTTTTTTTTTTTTAAAACGCTGTAAATGGCTTAAAAAAAGCACTGTAAAATGCGTTTTTAAAATGCATTTTTTCGCGTAGTGGTTACTGTGCAAACATAATTCAGGTTTCAATTCAAAAAGTAAAACTTGTATTAACTTCCCCACGAATTCGAATTATGAGCCTTATATGAAATAAAACAAGTAGATCATTTTCATTTTACAGACAAGCATGCATCAAGAAAAAAGGAATTCAATCCTTATGTTCACATCTTTAGAAATTTAGAGACAGTATGTTGCACATCAACCAAAAAATCAAAACAGATACCCAATAAAAAAGAAACAAGAAGCAAGAAACTAGTGAGACTATTCCATAAATCATCCACGTAGCATTTTATCAAACAGGTGTAAGTAAATAAAAATAAGGAGCTAGTCATATAATCAACGTTCTATCAAACCAACAAAGGGTACTCAAGGGAAGTGAAATAAATAAAATAAAACTATATTGTTAAGGCTAGACCCAATCATATTAGTATTCAAGTGAAATTTGTTTCTCTACCCAAATGTTTTGTTTAAAAAGTCGAATACAGGTTTACCTTAATCACTGTCTAGTATGATGTCAATTTCTGCTGCTGGTGAATTTTGAATCAAAAAGTTGACTACTCCATCAGTTATAAACGACGGGTCTGCTTTTACTTTTAGTGACTTCAAGTTATATAAAGAAGAAAATTCAACCTTCAATAAATCAGGATTTAAGGAGAGAACCTAATCAATGAGTGTTGACTGTGAATCAGGATCAAATAAATGCAAAATCATATTCTGTTAACAAAAATTAGAACTATGTAAAAATAAAAATAAAAAGCAGCATACTAAGAGTATTTAAGAAACATTCAATACCTCAAGAGTAGTTAAAGAAACTGTCAATGATTCAACATTAGCAAGCTCAATCAGCCAATTGTGTAGAACACATGAAGTCTTCACAGAATTCAACAAACATTCTTTATTTTTTGTTACCATAGACTTCAACACACTTACTACATCAATATTTGCATGTTTGATAGAAGAGAGACCGTTGTTGCGTAGACAGAGTCTTTGAAAAGGAATACCTCTAAAATCAAATTTAAAAAGACTTGGTGCAAATAGTTCGATTCCAAAAAAGGTATCAGGATCATAACCATACATTACTATAGTCAAATTGACAAGTGCCATACTTGATATGCAAAGATTTTGTGCATCCAAAACTTCACACCACTTAATGCTCAAACTATCCAACCTTTTTAGCGCTGAAAAGGGCTCAACGCGACCATCATCGCCAACACAAAAGGCAAAGGACCGTAGAGACAAGGTGGTTAATACGGGCAAATACAAATAATTAGGAAATAATGGTCTCATATGATTCGGAAGAGGATCAAGAGAAACGTTAACGGACGTTAAAGTTTGACATGAAAAAAAAGACGGTAGAAAGGGTTTAATATTGGATTTGAACATCAAAGTGACACGTAATCGTTGGACATTGTGTGAAACTGCATATTTTATAATTCTTTTGAGTAGACGAATCTCTACGATTCCATAGTGATGAAAATCGAGTGCGTGGAGTGCGGTGGAGTTATCGCGAAGAGACAAAATTCGAGAGACAAATTTGTTGAAAACCTTTACATACTTAAAGTGTGAGGAGTGTATTGTTAGGGTGGGAAGATGTTTCCAGAGATGGTTCCATCTTTTGGAGAGTATGCAAGTTTGAAGTGCGTCTTTGGTGGTCAAAAAGGATAATATGTGAAGTAAAACGCAATCGGGTAAATCACTAAGCAGGTCTATGTTGTTTTCAGCATGATTGTTATGTAAAAGCGGTAGTCCTCTCTTCATTATTTATTTACGTTGAAACTAGACAGAGTGGTTGTGTGTTTATTTGGGATGGGAAACTCAAATGTAAGGCAGAATGAATGATGAGTTATGTTATGGGAAAAATTGAATTGAAACAATTATTAGAAGAAAAGAGAGAAGTGTACCTCGCTATTGAGTTGTGAGTAAATAGATGCGTTGAATGTGTAACTGTTTCTGTGTGGAACGGAAGTTACGGAACGGCCAATCTAGATCACAAGCTCCGCTCCTATTTTTATGTTTTTTGACAAGAGCTTCGCTCCTTTTTTGTCCTGAAAAAATGGCTTTCTATTACCAAGGAATAATAAAGAGCTTATTTTCAGCCCATGTTTCTTATACTTTCGGAAAAATGTGTGTGATATTTAAAAGCAAGACTTATCAAGTCAATTTAAAGTCTATTACCGACCAAATAGATATCTAGCTCTTTTTAAAAGTTATGACAATTGCAGTTTCGATCAGTTTTGCATGAAAAACATATATTTAAGTTTTGAGCAAAATAACCTCCAAAAGCATTACTATCTCTAAACACAACTTTTTGTCTTCTCTAAATATATAAACAATAAACATATTTTTAGTCATCTCAACACTGATCAACTATATATTTCTTAACCTTCCGAGAAAAATGTTTTGATTTTTAAAAGCAAGAGTTATCAATTTAGAGTCTTGTTTTCGACCAAATAGAAATTCAATTCTTTTTAAAAGCTATCTCAACTGCATAAGAAGTGGAGATTTTAAGTTTTAAGCAAAATAACATGCAACAACATTAGTATCTCTAAATATGGCACACTCATATTTTTAGTCATCTCAACACAGTTCAACCACTTGTTTCTTAATCTCCAATGTACAGTGTCGTGATTTTGAAAAGCAACAGTTACCAATTTAGAGTCTATTTCCAACCAAATAGATATTCAATCCTTTTTAAAAGTTATCTCAATTGCATGCATATCCCCAATGATTAGTGGTTGATCTTGACATAAAATAGATTATATATAAATTATTTCCAACTAGTCTCATATGTTTGATTTTAGTGTAGTCGTAATTTTAAATTTTAGATGTATTAAAAGTATCTGGTTCGAATTCAAGTATTTACAATTTTGTCAACAGTTATATATATCATATATTACGGATAAATATTATTATAGCTATACCTATTTTTACCGAAGAAAATAGGTATTAAAAGTACCCAGTTCGAATGCAATGATTTTTGCATGAAAATAGTGGAGATGTTTAAGTTTTGAGCAAAACAACCAACTACAACAACATTACTATATCTAAATATGTCCCCCACAAGCCGTAGGTTCATGACAACTTTTTGTTGTGCCTTTTATATTGCATTTGATCCAAGAAATGATATAGGAGGGTGTCAGATAACTTCTTTAATCTGAGGAGCATTGGAAGCATAAATCACAACAAAAAAAGCTTTTAGGATCACAATTCATGCATAAAAGAAAAAAAGGTACTAGTAGAATGATTTTCGAACAGGGAAGTATTGGAACTCACAATATGAGAAGCTAACTTCAAAGAAATCAACTTGTTATCGAACCTCTTTTTATTTCTGCAAAACCAAATCACTTCAACTAAGTTGACAATAGCAGTGTTAATAAGAGTCTTACATTTAGGGGACCAAAGTCTTCTATTGATGTCCAACACATTATTGATAGATGAAGTGTCTGAAGTAACAATATCAATTATAAAGAACGAGGGTTTGAATTATAATTTCCCCTTTTAAAAATTCCTGTTTAAAAACTGAAATATTTAACTCAAGATTGATCTTGGTTACAAAGGAATAACGTTCTTGGTTAATAGAAAAACATCAATATCAATTTATTAATATAAAAACTGAATGTAAGACAAATAATAAATAGAAATAGGGATAGAGAGATCACACAAGCATATATCATGGTTCATCCAACACGGGTTACGTCTAGTCCTCACAAATGTGAGATTTTCCACTAAGTGCTCAAAGCACGTTCTTGGTTTTGACACAGTTTTCACAAATCAGTCTTGATCCATTACACAGTTTCTACCTTTCTACCTAGAAAGGATTTCGATAGGTTATCTTACAATATTTTAGAAAGGATTTTACAAGCTACCTTTTAAATCGTAAAAGGATTTTTTACAAACTACTCAAGTTAGGTTAATAATATAGCCTTGAGTTACAAAGTAATGATTTTTAGAATGTTAGACTTTGGGTATTTCTCAACTCTTATTTGAGAATATCACACTTAGAATGGAACTGCTACGTAGAAGGATTTGAGAAGCTCGAGTATGATCGAATAAGTGATGTTTTGCTTGCACTTTGAGTTCTGATTTGTTCTTCATCGTGAAGCTTTATTTAACCGTTGGAAGTAGCCCAATTGTCATGAGCAAGTGAATGGATAAGATCAGTCATAAAGCAAGATTGTTCTTACTGAAACTAGGAATATTCTTTTGATCCAAGAACGTTCTTCGAATTTGTCTGAGATGAGCTGACTTATATGGTGATCTTTACAGTTGCCTGAAATGATTACAAGATTTGAATCACGTATGCAAATTTGTTTGAAGGTACAACAACAATGTCCTTTACAGCTTGTCAGTTTGTACTTGCACTTGCTTGACTTGGAGAATGATCTTGCTTTATGCATTTTATGAAGCAAAGTGTTGAGCCTTTGAATTCTAGAATGATTCTTGCTTAAATTCATCCTTGTATATTTATGATGAAGATATGGAATGGATAACACTTCCTGGATCTAATCTTTTACATAAAAATCTGTTCATTCTTGTTTATGGCAGATGTAGATAACGTTTTTCATTTTCCAAAAATCAAACAAGAACTTTATTCGTTTTACTGATTTTGATTTCTTGATTTTAATGAAATATGTTTTGTAATGGTTGGTACCTATCTTGTTTTAACACACTCAAATACACATGTTAAATACCAAAAACTTAGAATCATAATTAGAAGTCTAATTAACCTTTTGCTTAATTATCATCAAAATATTAATTTGGAATTTTGTCTCAACGGTGTCACCTGCAAATTTAATAGTAGAGGTCGAGCCAAGTCGAAGGATTTTTGGCAAAGTCATAATACAAAAAATGATGTTGACTAGTTTCCATTTCTCTACCACACAAGTTACATTGAGAGACAACATTGCAACTTTTAGCACACAAGTTCCATCTGTGAGAAATTTATTGTGGAAAAGGCGTCAAACAAGAATCCATTTGGATGGCTGAATAGAAGGACTTCATATTAGCTTAGTCTAATTATCCTCATCAAGGAAAGACTTTTGAAAGATATAAGCATCTCGAAAACAGGGATCCCCGTTATTGGTGTGCTTCCAAACTAGCTTATCCCTCGTCCAGAATTTAAGAACAACAACATGAAGATGTTGGAAAACACAAGAAAGAGGAGTTTGAATTATGTTTTCCATTTTCAAAAAACTATTTGCTTTTCTTACAAAGATCGTTCTTTATCAAAATATTCAACTTACTATTGAAAGAGGTTTAGGAGAGTTAGGTTGAATCATACAAAACTAAAAAGGCGATAAATAAAAGAGACCAAAGAGACACAAATATTTTTATACTAGTTAACAACAACTTGTTGTTACCTCTAGTCCTCCCCCTTACAAAGATATTTTTCCTTAGTACAGTCAATGACTTAATCCACTATTTTCATTAAATAGTTGTACAAGTTTTCTTTATTTTGTCTCTTCAAGTTTTGAGTATTTTTCTATAGTCTCTCCAATCTTTCATTCTCATAACCATTCTTCAACATATTTGCATTTTTCTATTGAGGGTCATTGTACAATTTCAGATACGTATTTGAGGATGAAGGGGTTGTGCCACTATCGGGTTGATTTATATCAGTTCTAGTTTGTGTCTATTTTAACACAAAATATTTTTTGGAGGATTCTAACTCTGATTGAAAAAATGTTACATATTCAATCCTATAAAAAGTCAACATTTTTCATTAGCACAGGTAAAAAGTACGGCCCACATTTTTTCACTAGCACATACAAAAAGTCAAGATCAACAGATATTAGTATTAGTAGGTATGAACAATAAATATTATATTGTGTCCAATTTTGTATATCCCAAAACATATTTGTTAATTTATATTCAAACTAGAGATAATACTCATGCGTTACACGAGTCTGTTTCTATTATATACTAAAAGTTTAAGTTATTATTTTTTTAATAATATAAGAATATATTCAAATAATATTCTTATAATATTTATTGATAACATGCAATAAAAATTAATTGTAAGTAAGTTTATTGAATTATTTTTATTTTTAAAAGAACTATTTTCTTAATATTAATATTATAATAATTGTTCATGTTTATTTTAGACAATGTGTGCATAAGTGTAACACACTCTTAATTCATTTATATTTAATTTATGTTATGTTGCTTATTTAAAAATATATATCAGCAAACAATCTCATTTCAATTTCTATAATTATAATTTTTTTTACTATTAATATATATTTTTACTTTATGTTTATGTTTATGTACATGATACAATTGTTGTGTGCAAATTTCAAAAATGTTGTTATATATTTTATTTAAATTTATATTTATGACATTAAAAGATTTATTTAATTTTTATTTCATATGATTATTTAGTAATTTCATTAAAAATATTATTTATTATATTTGACAAGAGAAAGATAGATGAGGAAGAGCTTATGTTATGATCGTAAAAGAAGCAATGAGAAAGAGGGATGAGTTAAGTTGAAGTGAATTTTGTTTCAAAACAAAATTACACAAATGTCCTTGTCACTTATGCATGAATTTTAAATAAATTGTTAAATCACAAAATGTTATATCTCTTTAACACAATTAAAATAATATTTAAAGTTTTTAATATAGTAAATCGTCATTTTTTTTATTAATTTAGTGATATCAATATAAATAAAATAAAATAAAGATAATTTTTTTTAATAGAAATAAAATATAATTTAGAAAATAATTAACATATTTTACGAAATTAATTATTAATTGTATATATGTTTTGGTAATGAATTTTTTTTATTCTACTCAAAAAATTAAGAGAAATTTATCTAATAACTTTTACTGTGATTTTGTTTGTATATTTAGAAGATATATATCAAACTTCAAATGATGACAAATATGTTATAATTCACGTAAAGAAAGTTGATGAACAACAAAAAAAAGCAGTATAAATTACATTAAAAAAAAAAAATCAAGTTTCTTTATGATGAGCGTTGTTATCTCATTAAAAGAATATTATCATAAATTTAACAAGAAAGAAACAATTATGGTTATCTTTGATACTTTATATCTAAACTACGAAGGAAAAACTCATGTCAAAGAATCCAAAGCAAATTTATTTATTATATGTAATCTAATCACTTGTTTGGAAAAGGAAACTATGATGTGGTATAATTAGTCGGAATCATCAAATTATAAATCAAGTTGAAAATTATACAGCAAGTAAAATTCACCTAATTTTTCAAATTTGGTAAACAAATTGTTTAAGAATTTCGACAAAAATTTTACTATGACACACTAATAAATCATGAAAATAAATGTATTATAATTTAGTTTAATCTTGAGTTAAAAAAAAAAATAAGACTTTGAAAATTTTACAAAAATTAGTGATAAGTATTGGAAGTGAAATATAATTCAAATGTTGTTTTGGGCCAAATTTGATTGGTTCCACATTGTACCCCATATAAATACCTTTGTGTGTATAGTTTTAAAGACTAATGCCATTTCTTATATACTAATGAAAATCAGAAAATAACTCTCTTCCATAATCTCTCTCTTTTCTCCATCATTTTCTAAAACACCACAATTTTCAATTATCAGTTTTCACCATTGATTCACCCTCCATTCTTGATAGTGTTCCAACATCTGGCATCAAAAGCCTAATTCAGATCCAATTTCCGCTGCAATCATGTCCGTTTCCAATGACAAAATCCCTACCAACCTTCCGATTCTTGATTCGAAGAATTATGACAAATGGCACAAACAAATGAAAGTTTTGTTTGGATATCAAGATGTTCTTGATATGATTACCGATGACATTACTCTTCTTGGTAAAGAGGCTATAGCAGTCCAACAAGCGAAATTCAAGGAAGATAAGAAGAAGGACTACAAGGACCTTTTCTTGATCCATTCTTGCGTCGATAGTAACAACTTCGAAAAAGTTGGCGATTGCGACTCGGCGAAGACAGCTTGGGGTATTCTTGAGAAAGCTTATGCTGGTGCGGATAAGGCGAAGGTGGTGAGGTTACAAACTCATAAGCGGCAGTTTGAGTTACTTCAAATGGAAGACAAGAAAACGACTAACGATTACGTGACGCGTGTGACACGCTTGGGGAATCAAATGAAGTCGTGTGGTGAAGCCGTTTCCGAACAGAATTTTGTGTCGAAGGTATTGTGTTCTTTAACACCAAGATTCGATAATATTGCGGTGGCGATTGAGGAATTGAAGGATCTCAAGACGATGACGAAAGATGAACTTCAAAGTTCATTGGAAGCTCATGAACAAAGGATGGACGAAAGAGGAAACGATAAAGCCAAAGAGGAAGTTGCTTTGCAAGCCCGTTTCAACGAGAAGAATAAGAAATCGAAAGGGAAATGGCCTTCTAGAGGAAAGAAAAATTTCCAGAATTTTGATGAAGAAGAGTCACAAAATTCAAGGAAAGGTGAGGGCAGTTCCAAAGGTGGTGGTCAAGACAACTACAAGCCGTTCGACAAAAGCACCAAGAAGTGTTACAATTGTCAAAAGCTTGGGCATTTCGCAAGAGAGTGTAGAGCGAAACCAAGGGAGAATTATGCGGATGAGGCTAAGGTTGCTAGGCAAGACGTGGATTATGATAACACGGTTCTTGTAATGATCACGTAAGAGAACTATGACATCAAAGAGGTGATGGACAACAACTGTGACAAGAGGAAGTTGCTGGACAACAACTATTGCAGTGCAGAAAAATCTGCAATAACGCATTCGGAGAAAAGCGCAATGGTAACAGTTCGAGATGGAGCCCAAGGGACAAATGAGTGGTACTTGGAATCAGGTTGTTCGACACATATGACGGGAAGAAAGGATTGGTTCGTGAAGATCAATCAAGCCATGCGAAGTAGAGTGAAATTCGCGGATGACACGACATTAGCGGCCGACGGTATCGGTGATGTTTTGATCATGAGAAGGGATGGTGGTCATTCCTTGATCAAAGATGTGTTGTACATTCCAGGAATCAAGTGTAATCTCTTGAGTATTGGCCAATTGCTTGAGAGGAATTACATGATTCAGATGGAAAACAAGGTTTTGCGCGTTTTGGACCAAAACGGGGTTTTGATCCTTAAGGCTCCTATGGCTGCCAATAGGACTTTCAAGATTGAATCGAAAATCATGGAGCATAGGTGCTTAACTACAGCGGCAAGTCGTGATGAATGGTTGTGGCACTACCGTCTTGGACACTTGAATTTTCGAGATCTCAACACGTTGCAAAAGTATGAGATGGTGACCGGACTTCCTAGTATCAATATTCCAGCTGAGATATATGAAGAGTGTATACAAGGGAAGCAACACAAGAATAGTTTCAGCAAAGATGCAGGTCATAGGACTAAACATCAGCTTGAGGTGGTGTATTCCGATGTGT
>NC_021164.2:20181064-20182083 GCF_000331145.2 Cicer arietinum | reverse complement strand
ATGGTGCGTAGCATGTTGAAAGGGAAGAATTTGCCGAAAGAGCTTTGGGGAGAAGCTGTTGCTACAGCAGCCTATGTGTTGAATATGTGTCCTACAAAGAAGCTGGAAAAGGTGACTCCAGAAGAGGTATGGTCTGGATTCAAACCGAATTTGAGTCATTTGCGCGTTTTCGGTTCGGTAGCATTTCAACATATTCCGGGACAGCTTCAAAAGAAGCTTGATGACAAGAGTGAAATGATGTTGCTTGTCGGATATCATCCTACCGGAGGCTACAAGTTGTTTGATGTGAGTAGCAAGTAGATCGTAATTAGTCGAGATGTGATCATGGATGAGATACGACAGTTTGACAGCAGAAAAACTGTCATATCAGCTCGCGAAATCGATTTACCAATCGATTTACGCCACAAAAATTGACATCTTGGAGCTACTGGTGAAGTGCCAATCGATTTACCAATCGATTTACGCCACAAAAATTGACATCTTGGAGCTACTGGTGAAGTGCCAATCGATTTACCAATCGATTTACGCCACAAAAATTGACATCTTGGAGCTACTGGTGAAGTGCCAATCGATTTACCAATCGATTTACGCCACAAAAATTGACATCTTGGAGCTACTGGTGAAGTGCCAATCGATTTACCAATCGATTTACGCCACAAAAATTGACATCTTGGAGCTACTGGTGAAGTGCCAATCGATTTACCAATCGATTTATGCCACAAAAATCGACATCCTGGAGCCACTGGCGAAGTGCCAATCGATTTTCTGCAGAAAAATCAGAATTTTGCTTCTGGAGAAGGGGAAATCGATTTACCAATCGATTTATGCCACGAAAATCAGCATCCTGGAGCTTCTGGAGAGGTGGAAATCGATTTGCCAATCGATTTTTTGCAGGAAAATCAGAATTTTCAGCCTGCTGAAGGTGCTGTACAACAACCTTTCAGAACCGAAACAGGTGAATCAAGTAGACGACCAACAAGGCGAAGAGGATTGCCTCAAAGACTCCGTGATTGTGAATT
>NC_021164.2:20121915-20180530 GCF_000331145.2 Cicer arietinum | reverse complement strand
CTTGAAACAAGCCCCAAGAGCTTGGAACAAACACATAGATGGTTTTAAGAAGTGCGTATCCGAACATGGTGTTTATGTGAAGTCGGATGCAAGCGAAGGAGTAATCATACTTTGTCTTTATGTGGATGATTTATTGATTACGGGCAGCTGTGAAAGTTACATTTCAAAGTTCAAAGAAGAGCTTACGAGGGAGTTTGAAATGACTGATCTTGGCACAATGAAATACTTCTTAGGCATAGAATTCCAAAAGACAAAATTGGGGCTGCTCATGCATCAAAAGAGGAATCCAATGGAGATCTTGAAGAGGTGTGATATGGAACATTGCAATGCTGCCACAACACCAGCCGAGGCACGTTTACAGTTGTCCAAGAGTGAAGATGAGCAAGATGTGGATCCTACTCAATACCGGAGATTGATAGGATCATTGCGTTACTTGTGCAATATGCGGCCAGATTTAGCGTTTAGTGTCGGTATTGCAAGTAGGTTCATGGAGAGGCCGAAGGTATCACATTTGGCAGCAGTTAAGAGGATACTTAGATGTGTGAAAGGTACTCTTGGCTGTGGAATTTTATTTCCTGCTAACGACATGGGCAAAAGTTGCGAATTACTCGGATACACCGACTCCAATTGGTGCGGAGATAAGGATGATCGGAAATCCACGGCCGGTTATGTCTTTATGTTCGGAGGGGCACCAATCTCTTGGTGTTCTAAAAAGGAGCCGGTGGTTGCTCTCTCTTCCTGCGAGGCGGAGTATATCATAGCTTCGTTATGTGCATGCCAAGCTGTGTGGCTAGTGAACCTGCTGCGTGAGCTGGACAGCAACACGAGATGAGCTGTTTTACTGTTGATGGACAATGTTTCAGCCATCAACCTTGCTAAGAAACCCATAGCACATGGGAGAAGCAAGCATATTGAGATGAGGTTTCACTATTTGAGGGAACTAGTGAGTTCCAGACAGTTACGTTTGGGGTATTGCAAAAGCGAAGAACAAGTTGCAGATTTGTTGACGAAAGGCGTTACGAATGAGGTTTTCAACAAACTTGTAATGAAGCTAGGCATGAAGAATGTGGAACATTTGAATTAAGGTGGTGTATTGGAAGTGAAATATAATTCAAATGTTGTTTTAGGCCAAATTTGATTGGTTCCACATTGTACCCCATATAAATACCTTTGTGTGTATAGTTTTAAAGACTAATGTCATTTTTGATATACTAATGAAAATCAGAAAATAACTCTCTTCCATAATCTCTCTCTTTTCTCCATCATTTTCTAAAACACCACAATTTTCAATTATCAATTTTCAATTTTCACCATTGATTCACCCTCCATTCTTGATAGTGTTCCAACAATAAGAACTCACATCACAAAAATCACAAACCACACTAATAAGTCAGTTCAAAATAAATTAAGTTATCAAAATAATTTCACCTTAATCAAACTCAAATCACCTCAAAACAAACGCACACCGTGTTAATTTACGTATAACAAAAATATGAAAATATCAAAACTGTTACGCTACACATACCGAACCACAAGAGGTCTTACATACAAAAAAGTAACGCATAAGTAAATGTAAAGTAAAGATGGATCGTGATTACAAATGTTTAATTGCAATTTTATTCTATCTATTTTTATTGTTTCATGAAATTGATTCTTTATTTTAGAAGTCGATAATTTTGGTTTTCTTTTTTTAACTAAAAAATGGCGATGATACATATTTTAAATAACGTGTCATATGATACGATGATGTAAAATGATTAACGCCATAAAATCGAATAAAACACCATAAAAACTTAACTTTCAACTTCAATTTTTTTTATATTTGTAATTTAATTAATTATATATGAATAATTTATACATCTAGATAATTCTATATTATAAAATTGTATGTTACGTTACTTAAAATACGTCAAATCTTCATTTTTTTAGTTCAAAAATATGAAAGAGATACCAAAACTGTTGACTTTTAAAATAGATTGATCAATTCCGTGAATAAAGTAAAAATAAAGAAATCAAAATTACAATTAAGCCAAATATATTTTGATTGATTATTGTGTGTCTATGATAATAATTACAATAGGTTATTTTAAATAGAATGTAAAGGCTAAATCCTATCAACCACGACATTTGATAAACCAAATATCATATATTAAACGCTTCAATCGACTATCTATGTACCGCTCTTGTTTGAGATCGTGGAACGTTTTTGCTTGAACTGGAATTCCAAGGTTGTATGACTTGGTTTATTGTCTCTGTCCATTCATAGAAAACAACCACTAGTTCATTTCATCCCCTTTGTCTCGCACTCGTGTTCATAAAAAATATAGGGAAGTTGTTTACATGGGTCAAATTATCAATTTAAATCAATAATGAACTATTATTTATTTAAGAAAATCAAATAATACTTGGTATGAATGAGAAAAACTCAACTCCTTGTCCCTCAATTAATTTCTAGTTATTGCGGAATCACCTTGACTACTTTCAATCAGCTCATATCCATTTGACAAACATGATGTTTTCGGCTAACAACATAGAATATTTATAAGCATAAATATAGAGAAAAAATACAATTAGGTTCGGATTGGAAGTTCATCGATATCATATTCTAGTCTTTGAATTTTGCGTTTTCCTTTGGCCAAAATCTTGCTATTAATCATTGGCATCTGATTCATTTTTCTATTAATTAACCAAGCATGTGATGAAATCCAACTATGACAAACAAAATATATTTAAATATATAGAAAAATGATATTCTCCTCATCATTGTCATTTGATTCATTTTGCTCAACAATTATTTGTTTTCCTCTTTCATTTGCCTTAAACTCTTTCTCTTCAACAAATGTCTTTAACCTTCGATTGAATATTCCTGTGTACCGAAATTTGATATAGGGTGTGTATTAGAAGTAATGTTATATAAATCAATAGTATGAATATAATAACATCATTATTTGAGTAAATTTGACAAGTAGTACCTTTCAAGAGAACATGCATCAACTTATATTTGATATTGTTCAACCGATTGCATAAGTCTTATAATATTATTTAATCCAAAACGCCAACAAGCAATCCAATCGGGTGGAAAGTAACCAAATTTTCGATATCCATTGCACCTTCTTCGTTGATGCCAACATAAAAGACAACCATAAACACCTATATTATTTGGTTTCATTGTTTATATTTGGATGCACATATGTCTATGTTAATATATATTTATATATGAATACAAATCCACATAATTTAGTATATATATGGCAAGTACATATTAGTTCATAAGCTATACAAGTAATTTTGTATATATATAGAAATAAAATCGGATTCTGAAAATTTAATAACATCTTTAAACTAAAAAGTACGTACATTTTCAATATTAAGTTGCAATTAAAATTTGGCTACCCTTTTTGTTCTCAACAAATAATTTAGTTGAAAATATTGATCTTTGCAAAATCAATCTTAGTAGAAATGATTTGAGTTATACTACTTGTTTTGAGTAAATACTTCGCAAAATTTCTCCATCAAAAGCTTTCAGGTGTTGTTTTTCTGGAATTTTATGATGTTTAAATTAAATTTATTTTTTATTAAGACTTTTATCTTTAACGGTTGAAGTAACTAATAAATATTAAACGATTACAAATATTTCAAATTTTTAGTTCTTATATTTTAAAATGTTTTTCAATTCCTATAAAAATAATTATTCTACTTTTAATTCCCACAATATTTTTTGTCGGTGTTATTAGTCTCAACTATTATAAAAATCTTCCTCACACATAAATTAATGGCTTAATTGCAGTTTTGGTCCTCCTATTTTAGTTGAATCGCGAAAGTAGTTCTTTATTTTGTTTCTCCCCCAGTTTTGGTCCCCCAAGTAGAATTTTGATCCAAAACTTGATGAAATTTCTTTCTTTTTTATTTATTTATTTAAGTCACACCATACCTCAACATCTTATGTACAACAATTGTACTTGAAATCTATGATCATAAATGGTGTAGTACAGCTTTAAAAAAATGAAATTTCATCAAGTTTTGGACCAAAATTCTGCTTGGAGACCAAAACTGGGGAGAAACAAAATGTGAGGACTACTTTCACGATTCAACTAAAATAGGGGGACCAAAACTGCAATTAAGCCTAAATTAATTATTTCAACCCAATATCAAATGACATAAACAAGAAACTTTATTTAATGTTTAATTTTTTCAATTAAGACAATGATCAGGGTGACAATAAGAGAAAATTTGATACATTATAAGTTAATATAAATGTAATAACCATTATTATGTATCTAGAATATGATAATAAATTCATACATTTTAATTCTATAGAGGCAAAAAATTAATATATTAAGTACAATTATTGAAATGACTTATAACTATATAAGATACATAGTTTACAAACACCCCCATTGATGTACAAAATAAAGTAGATTACAACTTCACTAAATATAAATTCAGAATTACTATCCTCTAATACACCAAGACTACAAATTTATTTAGTTTTTAAATTAAATAGAAGAAACAAAAATTCATCATTTGGTTCTAATTCTAGCTTTAGTCCTTTTTATTTGCTAAAATACATAGAAAATAGGAGATGCGATAATAATTTTAGTAAGTTCTATAAAAAAAGGAAGGATAATTCTAAAAATCATTTTCCTTAGAGACAACATAAATCATGAAATGAATATGAATTTCATGCTAAACAAATCTTTAACCTCTACTTTCTTTTAAAACATGTAAAATATCATAATCCTCTTTTTCCTTAAAATATGAAAGATATCATATTCCTTTTTCTTTTACCTTAAGTGTGGGAAAAGCCTTAATTTCTTTTCTTAAATTAGAAAAGTTTTGTATTATGTTTTCTTTTCTAAAAATATAGAAAAGCTTCATGATCATTTATTTTCCTTAAAATATGGAAAAATTCCCCCAATTATTCCAATGTGGGTCACCAAGATAATTGAAGTCTTTTATAAAGGTGGTCATGCCATGACTCCAATTATCGTCCCAATGGTTTTACCTTTATCCATTGTTTCATGTTTGAAACAAAGCTTAAATGTTCCACCGAATAATGGACCATGCTAATCATGAACTCGTGAACTTGTAATGAAATGCATAATAGACATCATATATGCAATGCATTATGAATATCATGTATGAAATGCATATCATGGATGCCAAATATATCACATCCTCAATCAAATGTAACTAATTAATTACATTCAACAACATAATCAAGTAACCTGAACTTATAACTATGATTTTATTCAATTATCATAAGCATATCTCATCAACACATCTAATGCAACAATTAAATCAAGCTCAACATAACAATATATAAACTAGAAGATAAATTAACTTCAAGTTATTCATCATAGGAAGTCTTAATTGAGTGACCATTTAATTGCAAGCAATAATCAGATTACACATTCTGATTAGCGAATAATTGGACTAAAGGCAGCATATGACCAGAGGTAGCATGATTATAGTCATTCTTGGATCAAAGGGAACGTGATCAAAGGCACATTATGATAAAAGACATCATGAACGAAGTCATACTTGAATCAGAGTTGTCACGTCCGATTTGTCCCCGAAAAAAAAAAAAGAAGTCGCCACCAATTTTATTTTTTTAAAGGAAAAATTAGATAAAACCTAAAATAAATTTCTTGAATAAAAAAAGTGGATTCGAGAGTCGATTACAAATAGAAAAAATAATATTACCCTATATCGTCCGTTAAAACGGTTACCCTATAATTTATTTTATACATATTATTTATTTATTTAATTATTTATGTTACCTCTAAAAATAATTAAAAAAAAAGCAAATAAATTATTTACATTAATAAAAGAAGGAATTTTTTTTATTAATTTGGTTTGACAAGAAAAAACCTTGCTCCTACGTATCTCTAGGTGCAATAGGAAAATCAAAAGACACGTAGTTCTTGGGTAGAAAATATTTATGTGTGTTGTCTGATTTTTATTATTACTTTATTTTAATTATTTTTTATTTGTATACATATCAAAAAATAAATAAAAAAAACTTAATAATAATAATAATAATAATAATAATAATAATAATAAAAACAATAACAAAAAAAAAGAGATGCATGTTCATGTATATCTTCAACTTTTGTTTGAAAGTAAAGAAAAAGTTGGTTTTTTGTTAGAAAATAACCTAACGTGGCAGTATGTGAACGAGACAGATGGACGCGACGAGCGATGATGAATTTCATCTGGCGGCAGTGATCATTAATTTTAATCCTAAGGGAAAAATTATTTATTCGTTGTTACGATTTTTTTTAGTTATTAGATAAAGACGTGATATGAGCTTTCTATTATATTACAATAGGGTGAAATTTGTTTTCTTAGTTTATAAACATCAATTAGTTATATTTTTTGATTATTTTGTGTTGTAAAGAAAATAATTTTAGGAACAAACAACTTTAAAAAAAAAATGAAAGCTTAACATATGAGTTTATTTTTTGCATAAATAGAAAAAAGAGAAAGAAACAAAAAAAAATATTTTTTAAAAGGATGCAATACAAAGACTAATAGGCAGAAAATTAAAGAAACAATAACAAAGTGATACCTTACTAATGAATTGGTTTTTTGCTAGACTGATTTTCCCTGGATTTGTTTTTGTTGGACTCATTTTTCCAAGATCAGATTATCTTCTCCTCTTTTGTCTATTATTCTCTATTCTTCATTTTTCGTGCTCTCAATTGTGCTCCTCTTTCTACCCTTATTGTCGACTATTTATAGACTTTTTGGGTGTAGGTTACAAAAGACAAGAGAATAGTTGTCAATTGATTACCATTAATCAGTTTCTTTTCATTTAATTGACCACTATTATACTGATTCATATTACTATTTATTTGTTTTTTTTTCGGTTTCATTTTTATTCAATTGATCACAATTATACTGATTTTTATTACCATTGATTTATTTCTTTTCAGTTTCTTTTCATTCAAATGATGATCATTATAATGATTTTTATTATCATCAATCCATTTATTTTCATTTAATTAAATACATTTTTTTTATATATATATTTTAGAAAATAGTAAAAATTTCTGAAAAGGAATAAGAGGTAAACAGAAATCAAACACATCCATGATTTTCTAATATTTAACGGTCTAACTATTTATTTTTGTTATTATTTTTATCTTTATTATTATTTTATTTAATTTTTTATATATATTTATTAAAAATCTTAAATTAGCGGACAAAATTAGGTGGCAACAGCCGCCCCTCTTTACTTAGAATTTACTTTGTGAATCGAAGTAAGTGATAAGTAAAGATAAAAACTCTAATTTTGTCTGAATATGATTTTGGTAAGTCTTTTACCCAATTTCAAGATACTGATCGTTTTCTTAACTTTGAGTGCGAGTCATATTTCTGTCTTCAAGATACAGGTCGTGTTCTTGGCTTTAGTGTGAGTCGTTTTCCCGGCTTCAACATGCGGGTCGTTTTCTCGGCTCCAGGTGCAAGTCATTTTTCTGACTTCAACATGCGGGTCGTTTTCTCGATTTTTGGTGCGAGTCATTTTCCCGGCTTCAACATGCGGGTCGTTTTCTCGATTTTTGGTGCGAGTCATTTTCTCGGCTTCAACATGCGTGTCGTTTTCTCGGCTTCAGGTGCGAGTCATTTTTCTGACTTCAACATGCGAGTCTTTTTCTCGACTTCGGGTACGAGTCGTTTTCTCGGATTCAGGTGCGAGTCGTTTTCCCGGCTTCAACATGCTGGTCATTTCATCGGCTTTGGGTGCGAGTTGTTTTCCCACATACGAACATGATAATCGAGGTATGGTATATGTTTTACTTTCCAATACATGATAATCATAAGATGCATTCAAGAAAGAGGGTTAAATTATAAAGATGATAACATTATAAAAATATATTGAGATTCAATATTCGTCGTAAAAAAAAAACACAAATTATACATAAGATAAAACAATATAAATGGGTGGAATACCCGACTTGGTTACTAGTAATTCAAAGGTAGACTGTACTAATTTCTCATGCCATAACCCGATCCATATTGTTGATCGTGTCCTTTTGAGTATATATTATTTATTTTTGTTGTTGTTTTTCTTCTTCTCTCAGATTGCCCTTTCAAGTTTTCAATCCAACAAATATTTTTGTGTATCCTAATTTTTTCCTAGGTCACCCTTTCAGGTTTTCAACCTAGCGGATATATTTTTTTTTTTGTACCCTAATTTTTTCCTAGGTTTCCCTTTCAGGTTTTCAACTTAGCGGGGGTTTCTTTCTTTTTTTTTTTAACCCTTATTTTTGCCTAGGCCGTCCTTTCAGGTTTTCAACCTAGCGGTATTTATTATTATTATTATTATTATTATTATTATTATTATTATTATTATTATTATTATTATTATTATTATTATTATTATTATTATTATTATTATTATTATTATTATTTATACCCTAATTTTTGCCTAGGTCGTCTTTTTAGGTTTTCAACCTAGCGGGTATTCATTATTTAAGCATAATACTTTTTTATGGGGTCTGAATTTACAAGGAGGGCTAAATCTTTTCCATCCATATTCATGAGGATCAAAGCTCCACCTGAGAAAGTTTTCTTCACGACGTATGAGCCCTCATAGTTAGGGGTCCATCATTTTCCACGATAATCCTTTTGAATGGGTAAGATTTTTTTTAGCACCAGGTCTCCTTCCCGGAATTCTCAAGGACATATTTTTTTTCTCGTACGCTCTTTTCAGTCTTTTCTTATATAATTGTCCATGACATAAGGCCGCCAATCTTTTTTCTTCAATTAAATTCAATTGATCGAAGCATGTTTGTACTCATTTCGACTCCTCTAGTTTGGCTTCAATTAATACTTTTAGCAAGGGGATTTCTACTTCAATGGGTAGCACAGCCTCCATCCCATATACCAGGGAAAAAGGGGTTGCCCCAGTTGAAGTGCATATCAAAGTGCAATACTCGTTTAGTGCAAACGGAAACATCTCATGCCAATATTTGTATGTTATAACCATTTTTGAATAATTATTTTATGTTTTTATTTGCTGCTTCAACTGCGCCATTCATTTTTGGCTTGTACGGGGACGAGCTGTGGTGTTGAATTTTAAAGGTGGCACACAATTCATCCATCATTTTGTTATTCAGATTTGTGGCATTGTGAGTAACGATCTTGCTTAGTAGGCCATAACGACATATTAATTCCCTTTTTATGAATTTGACTACCACATTTTTGGTTACATTGGCGTACGAAACGCCTTCTACCCATTTGGTAAAATAATCAATTGCCATCAAGATGAAGCGATGTCCATTTGATGCTTTCGGTTCGATCATTCCGATGACGTCTATGCCCTACATTGAGAACACCCAAGACATTGAAAGGGTGTTCAGGGGCATTGGTAGGGGTGGATATTATCAGCATATATTTGACACTTATGGCATTTCTTTACATAATTAAAACAATCTTTTTCTAGGGTGAGCTAATAATACCCAGTCCGAAGAATCTTTCTAAACATGGTGTGTCCATTCATATGGATCCCATAAGAGCTGTCATGGATATCTTGTAGAATTTCTTTCGCCTCATTGACATCAACGCATCAGCCATATCGTGATTCGTCTTATACAAAATATTTTTGTTCATGAAAAAGCTCGCAGTTAACTGTCTAGAGTTATTTTCTCATTCCCCGATATTCCAAGAGGATATTCTCTATTTATAAGATAATGTTTGATGTTGTGATGCCACAGTTTCCCGTCGGTTTCTTCTTCCATTACGTTGCAATAGGTAGGATGATCTCGACTCTCCATTTTAATTGATGGATTTTCATCATTTCTACTTATTTGAAACATCGAGGATAAAGTAGCCAAAACATCAGCCAATTGATTGTTTTCTCGAGGGACATGGTGAAAAGTGATTTTGTCAAATTGTAAAGAAATTCTTTTATGTAGGTAAAATAAGGTATTAACTTCTTATCTCGAGTTTCCCATTCTTGGTTAAGCTGATTAATGACTAGGGCTAAATCTCCATATACTTCTAGAACTTTCGCTTTTGATTCCATAGCCGCTAAAATTCCCATGGCACAAGCTTCATATTATGCCATATTATCGGTACAATCAAAACACAAGCGCGTTGTGATAGGTATGTACTCATATTTTCAAATCTTTAGTTGATGTTGTTAGAGATAAAAATATGACTCGCGAGGTTTCGCAATCAATCAACACTTCCACACAAATCCAAACAATCACACTTAGCAATTATGTCATAATCACAACAACGACTTGAGTTTACACACGCAATCATAACATTAAATCAAGCATGACTCGCGTGCCACGCACCCTAATGCAATGCATACATTCCAAAATGCATGAATTCCGAATTCAAATCAAAACTCTCCCCGAGAGTCGAAAATCGTAATTGTACAGTCTCTCACAGATCAGTACTAATTACCAAGGAGCCACATATCACAGACTCGCACGATTTATTAAAGTGTAGCCTATCACAGGTCTTACGCCTTAATTCCAAACAAAAACCCTTTGCGAGAGGCGTAAATCCTAAATGTACAGTTCCTCACGAACAAACACGAGTGCAGTCTCTCACGGACAAACATGATTTTCTACGGTGTCGTCTCTCACAGACAAACACCAGTGCAGTCCCTCACGGACAAACACGATTCACTAGGGTGTAGTCTCTCACGGACAAACACCAGTGCAGTCTCTCACGGACAAACACAATTTTCTAGGGTGTAGTCTCTCACGGACAAACACCAGTGCAGTCTCTCACAGAAAAACACAATTTATTAGGGTATAGTCTCTCATGGACAAACACCAGTGCAGTCTCTCACGGACAAATATAATTTTCTAGGGTGTAGTCTCTCACGGACAAACACCAGTGTAGTCTCTCACGAACAAACACAATTTACTAGGGTGAAGTCTCTCACGGACAAACACAATTTACTAGGGTGTAGTCTCTCACGGACAAACACCATAGTTAAATCCTCTTAAGGATAGGATGAATCAATCCACTCATGGAACCATCATCTCGTGGTCCATCGTGGTCACCACTTAACATCGTGGCCCATCACGGTCACCACTTAGACATCGTGACCCATCGCGGTCACCACTTAGACATCGTGGCCCATTGCGGTCACCACTTAAACATTGTGGCCCATCGCAGTCACCTTTTAATCGCATCTCAACGCACCTTAAACATACATATAACTGTTTTGAACACATAATCACATTACGACTTAATCACCACAACATCACACATAATCACACCATAATCATTCATAATATCAATTATGACCACATAATCACATCCAAATTAATCTCCACAAACCACCCCTCAAACACATCAAAACAATTTCATCAACCACACTTAAATCACCTTAATTCATTTTTCACAAATCAACACATAAAACACCTCTCAAAAATTCATAATATTAATTATGAACACATCAATCACAACAAACATAGACCATCACAAACCACACTTCAAAACACACCAAAAACAAATTCCACTAATTCACACATAACCAAATTAAATTCATTTTCCACAAATTCACACCTAAAACCCAACTTCCACACAACCACAAATAAGTCCCTAAATGCAAACTAAAAGTTTGGAAGGAGCCCTTACCTTAACGATAGCTTTAACGAGCGATTACGACGTCGCAATTAATTTTGGTAAAATCTCCGCTCGCGTTGTTGCTTCCAAAGTTTGTTCACAAGCTCCATAGCGTGGAGGTGAGCAACTTTTCCTTCTATCACTTCTCGAAACGAAGCTTAGATCTAGAAGAAACGTGAGGGTTTATGTTTGACGGTTTTGAAACCCCTAACACCGTTTTTATTCGTTTTCGAATCAAACAAGAAGAATGAAGCTTAGAAATCTTTGTTTTCTAACCCACCAAGCCTTGGGTTTCTTTTCTTGAAGCAAAAGGAAGAAAAGAAGATGAAGAAGAAGAAATAACAAAAATGGGTTTGCGAGCAACAGGAAGAGGAAGCATTTACTTTCCTTTTTCCTTTTCTTTCCTTTTCCTTTTCCTTTGTCTTTCCTTTCTTCTATTTTCTTTTCTTTCCTTGTCTTTCTTCTCACACATATATATATATTACAAATATCTAGATATTTCATAACAATTATCAAAATACCCATCACTTCTCAACCGATTTTGATAAAAATATCTACTCTCGTCGCAACTCGATTGACAGATATAATTTTCAGCAACCCGAGATATTTTTAACAAAACTGTCGGGTATTAAATCCTTCGCAACATAAATAAATGATTCTTCAATAAAAGATTCACCGTAATTAATCTAATTTATTTATCGACGAATAATTTTAATCAGGGCATCAAAAGATATTTTTGGACATTAAACTCACAAAATGTCAATAACATGGCTAAAAAGCCTCAGAGTTCAATACCAAAATACATAAATTAGAATTTAAAACTATGGATCTTACAAAACTCATCCATGATTTTCTAAATTTTAACGGTCTAACTATTTATTTTTATTATTATTTTTTCTTTATTATTATTTTATTTAATTTTTTATATATTTATTAAAAATCTTAAAGTAGTGGATAAAATTAGGTGTCAACATGATTAGAGGTAGCACGATCATAGTCATACTTCGATCAGAGGCAACATGATCAGAGTCATACTTGGATAAGAGGCATATTATGATCAAAAGCAACATGATCAAAGACAGACTCATTAGAGGCAACCAGAAGAAAGAAGAATTAGAGGCAGCAGAATAAAGTGTAATCAAAGACAACAAGAAGAAAGATGAATGAGACGCTGCTAGAAGAAAGAAGAATCATAGAAAATCATAACCAAGAAAAGAGATTAGAGACAGGAAAAATGGATCAGATGAAGGGTTCAAGAAACACATTGACACGAAGAGCATATTAATTAGCGAACTAACAATCTACCCTCATTCCTTCAATCATTAACACATTATAATCATTCACACAACATATGTAGAGTGAATGGTTTTGAAGAACTAAATGCATATTTCCAAACATTTTCTACATACTAAACCTCACATTTTTCCCTCACTTTCAGATTTTTATAAAACCAAGTTTCTAAACCTAGAAATCAATTTGAATCAGTTAAATAAAATCATAATCAAACCCAGAACCCACATGCAAAAATGTGAAATCGATTATAGAAAAGAACTCACAGTTTTCCGAGAAGAAATTCCTTTAATTCGAGCTGGGTTGTGGAATTTTATTTCTTTCTTAGCTCTTGTACCTTTGATGTACTGGTTCGAATTTAGAGACTCCCCAAGTCTTCTATGTATCTTCCTTTGGTGTTATTTTGGATGATTACTGGATTTTGAGAGGATGAAGTGAACATGCAAAGAGTCAAAATGGAGACATAGAACTTTAGAGGTTGTTGTCTTTGAAGAAATTTAGAAGGAAAAGGGGGGAAAATGAGAAATAGGTACCATGATGAACAGTAACTGAGTGTTCATATGTTGAAGTGTTTTTGAGAGAAGGTTGTAGCTGGAAAAAAATGAAGGAAATTGGCTAATGAATAAGTTATTAACCGTGATTGAGGAAGAAAGAGAGAAGGAAAAGTGGTTTGGTCTCCTTTTGACACTTGAACATTATTAATACTACCACTTTCCTATTTCTACTTTAACCTTAAGTCAACTATTACTAAAAATAAAGTATTAATGTTTTATGATTTTTCTACAAATCAATTTATTATTTTAAGTCTAAAAATATTTTTCTAATGGAGTGAGAGAGCTGTTATATCATCTCCCCCTTAGATAAATTTTGTCCTCAAAATTTGAGTTGAAAAAGGCCTTTCATTACTTTTCTAGATGATATCAGTAGAAAAATTTGGATTTGTTGTCTTAAAAGTAAGAATGAAACCTTTAAGACCTTCAAGGAGCGGAAGAAAATGATAGAAATTAAAACTGAAAGGAAGATTAGAACCTCTAGAATTGATAATGGCTTAGAGCTTTGTAGTGAAGAGTTTACAAGTTTTGCAAGCAACAAGGTATAACTAGACACAAAATGTTAGGCATACTTCTAAGCAAAATGGGCTGGCTGGAAGAATAAATAGAATTATTCTAGAAGAATGAGGTGTATGTTGTGAAACTAAATTATGCATATGAAATTTTTGGACTAAAGCTGCTCACACAACCTATTTTCTCATCAATAAGAGCCCATCAATAGCACTAAGTCTACAAACTCCTGAAGAAGCTTGGACTAGTAAGGTTCCAGACTACAGTCACCTTAAAGTTTTTGGGTGTACTACATCTTATCATGTAAATGATAGAGAAATGGAACCTAGAGTAAGAGAGGATATTTTGTTGTATATCCTGATGGAGTGAAGGGTATAGATTTTGATGCATTGAAACAAAATATATATTATAAGTATAGGTGTCAAATTTCTTGAAGAAACATTCTACAAGTCACTAAATACAATGAGGACCATATTAAATTTCAAAATGTATTACATAGTTTTGAGCTTGAGGTGCAGCTTGGAGGTGGAATTGATTCAAGGTATGTTCTAAACCAAACTCTTGGGTAGTTGATTTAGATGATGGTAATCATGATAATACAAATGTGTATTTTCTAGCAAGAGATAGAGATAGAAGACAAATAAATCCACTTCAAAAGTATGGTTCTCAACTTATATGATTTGCTATGCATTTCACACTACTGAAGAATTGAGTAGTGAAGAACTATAGAATGTTACTAAAGCCAATAAAGATAGTGATAGTTAAAAGTGGATGTTAGTCATGACTACAGAATTAAACTGTCTTGGAGAGGTTAATACCTGGGATCTTGTCCCTGAGCCAAAAGGAGACAAGATAATTGAGATTAAGTGAATTTTCAAGTTGAAATAAGAAATTATAAGAGTTGTTCCTTTTAGATACAAGGTAAGACTGCTAGCAAATGGGTTCACTTAAAGAAAGAGTATAGACTATGATAAAATATTTACCTTGTGGCCAAACATTCATCAATCATAGTTTTGTTATTTATAGTTGCTCTCTTCAATATTGAATTGGAGCAATTGGATGTCAAAACAACCTTCCTTCATGGTGATTTAAAGGAGACTATTCTTATGAAACAACCTAGTGGTTTTGAAGTTAAAGGAAGAGAAGATTGGGCGTGTCATCTTAAAAGGTCACTCTATGGATTCAAGCAATCACCTAGGCAGTGGAACTTGAGGTTTGATTCCTTTATGCGGGAACACAAATTCATTAGAAGTAGTTATGGTTGTTGTGTCAACTTTAAGATATTTGCATGCAATACCATTACTTCTCTTTTTCAAAATCACATTTCTACTCACAACAATTTTATTAGAGATTGGATCAAAAGAAGTCTAATTAAAGGAAGTCAGATCAAAGGAAGTACTTTATTAGAGGATTATCTTATCATAGGTAATCTCATCAAAAGAAGAACTGTATCAAAGGAAGTCTGAATAGATGAATTCTATATCATAAAAAAAACTAAATTACAAGAAAAAATGGATCAAAAGTAATCTGATTAGAGGAAGGACTATGTTAGAGGAGAATATGATCAGATGGTATCTGATTAGAAGAACTGTATCAGTGGAATATTTGATCATAAGTAATCTTATTAGAAGAAGAACTGTATTAGATGAAAGTCTAATCAGAAGTAATCTGATCAGAAGAAGAATTGTATCAGAGGAAAATCTGTTCATAGGTAATATGATCATAGGAAGTTTGTATCAGAAGAAAACTGGATAAGAAGTAATCTTATCAGAGGAAGAATTGTATTAGAAGAAACTCTGATCATAGGTAATGATAACTTTTCATCATATGCATAGTTTTCATTATTTTTAGTCTTATTTATCTTTAATCATTAGTTAATTTAAGGAGTTATTTGATATATTTTGTCGATTTTAGTTATTTGATTTAATAAAATATTTATGTTCTTATTTCCTTGATTAAGTAGAGAATTTTCGTAGTTTTACGTTGTTTATTTGTTTTAATGCAGTGCTGAATTTTGGTGAGAAATGAACATGACCTATGTGGGCTATTTCTGTCATATTTGGAGTTGTAGATGTCCAATTGGAGTCAAACCAAGTGCAAATGAAATATAAGATCCAAATATACAACATTTATGAAGACATCGGTTTCAGACTCGAAAGAGGAGACGAATGTAGTATAAGTAAGACAATAGATGTTGTGCACCTAAAGCGCAAAAATCTGCGCCTGGGGAGCATTACGGCCTTTCTAACTCTGTCCACTTGTGCCTGAAGCAGAAATTTCGGGCCAGGGGCGCGTGGCACGCGACTGAATGTTTAAAAACATGTTTTTTCATTTTTGAGGGATCTTTTTGACTATTGGAAAGTTTGGAGACTTGTGCATTAGAAGACCAATTACTATTGATAGATGAATGTGTAGAAACTTGCTCAGTTTTGTCTACAACTTTAGTATGTTATTCTTATCACTAAGTTTGTTCTTTTAATATACATTTATACTAGTTTTTATCTTCTCTACGAGTTACTGAATAACACATGTCTGGATAATCACACAACAACAAAATTAAAGTGTTTAGGCCCAAAAGCTCACAACTAGGATAATAAAAGAGAGTATGAACTATCAAAATAATGCCAAACATGTCGCTGAAAAGTTTAATTTTTTTTTGGTTTTTTTTTTTTTGAAAATTTGATGGCAAGTTAGACTTCTACAACCACAGAGTAATCAACAATCTATGTATTAGTGAAACTCGTCGAATTGAGCAATGACATGAGCCAAGAAATATAATTTAATTTTCAAAATCCCAAACAAATAGCTTAAGACCAGCTTCAAGTTGTTAAAAATTCTTCATCATAGTGCACATTTACACACAATAAAAAAGAAACAAATTTAAATTAAAAAAAAAATAAGATTGCAAAAATAAAAGTTACCTCTACTTGTGGGTTGCCTCCCACGAAGCACTTCTTTATGGTTATTAGCTTGACGCCTCAACCATTGTAAAGGTGGCATATATGATAAAAAGAACACATCATCTTTCTCACCAAGGAATACATATTTCAAGTGAGGTGGCAATTACTTGACATAATGGGTCTTTGATGTTCAACTTCTTTCTAATGACATAATGGGTCTTTCTAATGACATAATGGGTCTTTGATGTTCAACTTCTTCATCGACTATCGAATTGAAAATCTCAATTCGGTTGCACCCTTCTCTTTCATTTGAATGCTCGATGGCTTTTAGAATATTGAATGTAACGGTTTCCTCATTTACCTTAAATGTTAAGGTGTCATCCGCCACATCAATCATAGCTCTCCCTGTTGCTAAGAATGGTCTCCCCAAGATCAAGGGGATATCATTGTCTTCCTCCATGTCTAGTACCATATAATCCAATGGAATAATGAACTTATCTACTTTGACCAACACATCTTCCACCACAAGTTCTTCCTCTTTTCCAAGAGCGCTGTGCTCCTCAACTGATATCAAGGTGACAATTTCCTCTGAGTGGGTGGAAGTTGAAGAACTCCCACTCTTTTTGGCTTTAGGTGGTACTGATTCACTTACCTTGTCACTCCTCGTTGTCACGACATTGACATTATTTTTCGGATTTGGAATTGTGTTACTAGGAAAAAATTTGGGCGCTCTTTGTGCTATTTGTTGAGCAAGTTGACCCAGTTGGTCTCCAGATTCTTTATTGAGGCTGGTTTATTTTTCTTGATGGCCCTTGACTCTTCAATGAAAGAACTTGTGCTTGTTACTAACTTCTCAATAATGCTCTCCCAAACATCTTTTTGCGGTGGAGCTTGATTTGCTTGAGATCCACCCTATTGACCTTTCCATGAAAAATTTGGACGATTTCTCCAACCCGGATTGTACGTACTAGAGTAGGGATTATTTTGCTTCGCATTGTTACCCATAAAGTTCACCTCTTTTGTTCTTTTGTATCATCATCATCTAGTATTTCACAAGCTCTATTTTTATGTGCTCCCCCCACAAAAGTCACAACCAATATGTTTCAATAATTTAACAGAGGTCACTTGGGGTTGTATATTTAGAGCTGCCATCCCTTTCTTTATCTTAGTGGGATAACATCTTCTATTTGTTTGAGAGCAGCTTAGCTTGAGCTAAACCAGCATCCATAACATTCAATTCCAGCATACCACTTTTTGACCCACCACCTCTATCATACAACATCATTTGTTCATTTGATGCCATGATCTCAATAATTTTTCGTGTTTCTAATGTGGTTTTGTAATTCAAAGAACCACCTGCTGTAGCATCCAATATAATTCTAGTGCTTGACTTCAAACCATTACAAAATATTTTCATTTGAGCAGTTTCGTCATAAGCATGATTAGGCATCCTGCTAGTAAACTCTTGAACCTCTTCTAAGTGTCACGAAGAGATTCTCCTTCTTTTTGTTCGTAACCGGAAATCTCTTGCCTTTTTCTAACGAACATACCTCGGTGAAGTATTGTTCCAAGAACTTATCTTCAAGGTCATCCCATGTGATGATGCTACCATAGGGTAAAAAATTAAGCCACTCTTTAGCATCATCTTTCAATGAAAATGGAAATAGTCTCAACATCTTACCTTCTTCAAAGCAACTATCCACCTTCACTATTTCACATAGTTCAAATAAGTTTGTGAGATGTCTATTGGCGTCTTCATTATATTTATCAGAAAAATGAATCTCCTTCAACTCTCGATATAGAACGAGACTTATTTCGATCTTATTGACTGTAACCAATTGGTTATGGATGGCCAACCGAGCATGGTTTCTATCTCGATTCCCATACTCGTCGGGGGTACGTTCAGGTGGTGGTGGATCAGCCATTTCTGCAAATATTAAAAAATCCCCCAAATCCTCTTCTTTCACTACTAATTGTTTTTTCCTTTGTCTCTTTTTTGGAACCGCCTTTCGATTTGTTTTCGCAATTTTTTTCGATTTCTAGATCAAAGAGAAGTTCAGTTGAGGATTGACCTCACATACAAGGTTAGAAAAATTGGGAGTAATAAACAGTTTTAAAATAAAGAAAAATAAATGGTAAAATAAAAATAAATTTTTTATTGTAGAGCAATAAGTTTCAATTAAGTAAATAAATTATACTCAACAGTGATATTGCAATACCCGACAACGACGCTAAAAACTTGATAAATTTTCAGCAAGTGTACTGAATCGTTGTAAGTAATAATAAAACATTATTATCGAGTGTTGAACTCAAGGATTGCGTTTTACTATTGAATTATATTTAATTACAAAAATTGAACAAAAAGTTCCAGATTTGATTGAAACAATATTTAAAACTAACAATGGAAATAAAATTGATCCTTTATAATAAGAAAAATGTCAGGGAAGAGTTTCACTTCGAATCCAACCTTGGTATCTAATTTAATCCTAGTTACTGAATTCCTTTATTGAATTATTACCGAATTCTCTTTATTATTCTTGCTCTGTGTCTTAGTGACAGATCCTTTAATTCCAAAGTAACCCCTAATTTCTTAGTGGATTTAAGATTAGAATTAAGCCTTACCATACATGAATTCTCTTGTTAAACTATTGCCTTTTGATGATTCTTTATCATATACATATTTTTTTATTGTTTTTAGTCTTATTTATCTTTTATTCATTAGTTAATTTAAGGATTTATTTGATATATTTTGTTAATTTCATTTCTTTGATTTAACAAAATGTTTATGTTCTTATTTCCTTGATTAAGTAGAGGTTTTTCGTAGTTTTGCGTTGTTACTTTGTTTTAGTGCAGTGCTGAATTTTTGTGAGAAATCAACATGACCTATGTGGAGTATTTCAGTCATACCTGGCGTTGCAGATGTCCAATTGGCGTCACACCAAGTTCCGATGAAAGCTAAGATCCATAGCTACAACTTTCATGAACACACCGAACCAATTTCAGACTCAAAAGAAGAGAAAAATGCAGTATAGGGAAGACAACATATTTTGTGCGCCTGAAGCGCAACAGCCGCGCCTGAGGTGCATTTATTGCCTTTCAGCATTGCCAACGCGCGCCTAAAGCTCGTTTTCTGCACTAGGTGTGCGTGGACGCGACAAAATTCATTAAAAACACAATTTTTCACTTTTTAGGGATCTTTTTTACTATTGGGAAGTTGGGAGACTTATGCCCTAGCATAGAAACTCAAATACGGCCGTTTCTAACACCATTGGAGCAGTTTTATCAAGAATCATTCATGAATCTTTCTTGTAATTCTTCTCTAATCTCTTTCTTTTTTATCTTTGTCAAGAGTAACTAAACCTATTTGTTAGGGATGAGTGTAACAAGATGAAACCCTTATTTTTCTGATTTGATTTCTAGTTATATAAATGAGTTTATTAAATTATTTTTCTCATCTTTGTGCTTAATGCTTTTTATTGCTTGATCAACATTAAAATGTTCTACAATTTGTATTTTGAAACGCAAGGGAACGTTACGAATGTTTGAGATGAGAAATTCATGAATTTGTAGTCTAGGGATAGATATAGGTCATGAAACCAATTAAATTAGTTGCAAAGGCAATAGTTTAACAAGAGAATTTATGTACGGTAATGCGTAATTCTAATCTTAAATATACTAAGGAATTAGGGGTTACTTTGGAATTATGGAATTTAGTAACTAGGATCAAATTAGACACCAAGGTTGGATTCCAAGTTAAACTCATCCCTGACATTTTTCTCATTATAAATGATCAATTTTATTACTACTGTTAATTTCAAAATTATTTCAATCAATTCAGAAACGTTTTGTTCAATTTCAGTAATTAAATCTAATTTGATAGTAAAATGCAATCCTTGAGTTCGACACTCGGTACTATTGTTTTAATTATTACTTGTAACGATTCAGTACACTTGCTGAAACGATATCACCTTTGCAACAAATTTAATTGGTTTAATGACCTGCATCTATCCCTAGACTACAATATCATGAATTTCTCATCTCAAGCATTCGTAAAGTCCACTCCTGTTTCAAAATTCGAATCGTAGAACACTTTAAAGTTGATCAAACAATAAAAAACATTAAGCACAAAGACGAGAAAAATAATTCAATAAACTCATTCATATAACTAGAAATCAAATCAGAAAAATAATGGTTTCATCTTGTTACACTCATCCATAACAAATAGGGTTTAGTTACTCATGACAGAGAAAGAAAAGATAGAGAATAAAGAAGAATTACAAGAATGATTCATGAATGATTCTTGATAAAACTGCTTCAATGGTGTTAGAAACGCTCGTATATGAGTTTCTCTGCTAGGGCACAAGTCTCCAAACATCCTAATAATCAAAAAGCTCCCTAGGAAGTGAGAAAAAAAATGCAGATTTATTTATTATAAAAAGAAAAATGCAGATTATTTATTATAAAAAAATAACAAACAAAAGTAAAGATAATAAATCTAACCCAATATAAAAAGAAAAAAAGTTCAAAAAGAAAATATTCCTTACATAATGCAGATTCATTGGTTGTATCCAAAAATTATATATTATAGTTCCTCTTTTTCTTGTTTTATTTTTTTCCTTTACTTTAAAAACCACGTCGTCTTCACCAACAATAAAAATATTCTCTATAAAAGTTACAAAGACTTGGAGTGCATAACACGAATTTGATCTCAACCAATGGATAAGATAGAATAGTTAAATCCACAAGTGTGGTACTTAATATGCAGATGATTTGTTCATCCAAAACTTCACAAGGTTGGAAACTAAAAGCAAGGTGAGTTGTTATGCAATGGGAATTGGGAAAAGTGAAAATACCAAAACCTTGCAATTGAATAAAAACACTTCTGCGAGAATCTTTCCGATAATTATCCCGCAATCAATCAATCCTCTCATAATTATTTGCCGCTCTTTGCTAATTACAAAATAACTCACGAAGTTAACTTTAATTGCAGTTTCGGTCCATTTATTTTAACTGAATTAGGAATAGTTCTTATATTTTATTTCACTCCCGTTTTAATCTAAAAATTTAATAAAGTGTCATTTTTTTAAACTACATCATACCATTTATGGTCATAAATTTCAAGTACAATTGTTGATCTTGAGGCATGATGTGACTTAAATAAACACAAAAAAATAACACTTCATTAAGTTTTAGACCAAAATTATGTTTGGGACTAAAACTAGAGAGAAATAAAGTGGACGGACTATTTTCGTAATTTAGTTAAAATAAATGGATCAAATACTATTTTCGTGATTCAGCTCACAAGTTAAGTTTAATTGTAGTTTCGGTCCATTTATTTTAACTGAATTAGGAATAATCCCTTCATTTTATTTCTCTCCCATTTTAATCTAAAAATTTAATGAAGTGTCATTTTTTTAAACTACATCATACCATTTATAGTCATAAATTTTAAGTACAATTGTTGATCTTGAGACATGATATGACTTAAATAAACACAAAAAAATAACACTTCATTAAGTTTTAGACCAAAATCATGTTTGAGACTAAAACTAGAGAGAAATAAAGTGGACGGACTATTTTCGTGATTCAGCTAAAATAAAATGATCAAATACTACACTTAAGTCCACAAGTCCTTACATTATTGGTTTAAAAACACTTTAAAAAAAATTAGTTTTTATTTTTTCGTAAATAAGTGTTTAACATTACTTAATACTATTGCACATATGATTAATAATATCGATATTTGATAGTTGAATTAGATCTTAATTTTTAATTAATTTTACAACAAAAAATGAAAAAACATTTTTTTTTGTCTTAGAAGATAGTAATTACCGCCATAATTAATTCAAGTTCGAGACCATGGTTCGAACCTGAGACATGAGGTCCTACCAACACTATTAAAAGAGGATCAATCGATAACAACACAAATACAAATTGACTAAAAACAAAAATGATAAATCTGAGAAAAAAACTCACAACGATATAAAATGACAAAATGCTTACAAATTTTAAAAAATTAAAGTGACTCAACTACTCATGCCTCCAATTCAACAACGTTAAAGATATTGAAATCATTGATTGAATCTGTTTAATCTAAATCAAAGTTGATTTGTCAATCTAAATAAAGTGAATACTGCACCAATTATAAAATCAAAACAACATTGCACATATTTGTTTAATATACTTTAATTATTTTGAATTATTTTTCTAATCTCTTTAATTCTCTTTAAATATATTTAAAAGTTTATAAACTTCATAGTAAAAGCCGAAGCTAAGCTACCCCAAATTTTTATTCCTTTTAGAATACATAAGTATAGTTTTATATTGATCAACATAAATAATATATATTTAACTACCTAAAAGAGTTTATTAGAAATAAAAAAGAAGAAACAAAAAAAATCCAAAAATATCATTTAATTGATATATTTCTTCATATTATTTTGAGACTTTCAATATTTACATTGAAATTACAAATAAAATTCTTTATTAAGACATCATTCATAAATGAATTTGATGTTGATTGTCTTGCAAATAATTTTGTTTATATTGAAAAATATATTACTAGATATTATATCACAATAATAGATTAGTTTGACTTTTTAAAGTGTCGTCAAATGCTACTTTTCTAAATAATTATTTTTTATATTTATTTTCTCTATTTCAGTATTAATTTCTATGTTGTATATATTAATAAAAATTATTATGAATTTTTTATTCACTAGTTAAATTTATAAAAATATTCGCCACTTCATAAAAGTCAATCATGCACTTTTATCGGTATTTGTTCGTTTAACCTCTTTTATAATAATTTTAATTTTTTTACAAAATAATAATACATGATCAAAAATTTGTTTTTTATTTTTTATGAAAAGCAAATTAAATTACGAAATGAAGTAAGCAAGTACCTATGACATCATCAGTAAGAATAATGTTTAAAGCAAGAAAAAAATGCTGTGATCGAAAAATTCAACCGATTATTTTTAATTAATTGATCTGCCAGAAATAATTTATTTAATTGAAAAAATATTTGGAAAAAGAAAATTGGTGTTTCAGACCAATTTTCTTTATGCATATAAAAGCTATTAATATTCTACGACATTCTTTATGTAATAGTTACCTCTTGTTATTTGGGAAAAAAAACTATATTAATTTCTCCTTTTAGTAAAAAAACAATTAATAATAAAAATAGAAAATTAATAGTTTGGGAGACTTGCTGGCTGAGAGCCTTCCATATCATGAGATATAGTCTTAATTGAATCATCAAACCGAGATAACAAAACGCCATCCATTGGCTTACAAATCTCAAGGTACATATTATCAATTAAAACTACAATCTTATGATAGAAAGGACCGTAGCAAGGATCAATAGTCAGATGCTTTCTGATACACAAGATCCTCATAACTGAGGCGAGTGTAGAGCATACTTGCATCTCTAATAGGGTGTTTATGATATAAACATAATAACTAGAGCTTTCAAAAAGAAGAGAAACTTAGAAGAACATGTTTATAGTTAAGAACACTTAAGGTTTTATTTTCAATGCTCCTTGAGCTCATATGTTACAAGACTCCTCCTTTTATAGTCAAGGAGTTATACATAAGACAAAGCACACACTATTCATGATCATGTCCTATTACAAGCATTATTAAATGCCTTTCAATAATTGGAGACATAATCATGACACCTAGACTATTATATACTATTCATGATCACGACCTATGACAAGCATTATTGAATGCTTTACAATTATTGGAGACACATTTATGACACTTTTTGACTATTATTCCACATATGGACGAAATACAGACTATTCAGGCAATAATTATACAAGACATGCAATAATTATACAATATATTATCATGACACTTTTGGACTCATTATCCTTTAGAGATAGGCTCGTGACTTGGGGACAAATTCTGATCTAACAAGTAATCCTCTGGAAAATAGCTAGGAGAATACTCTGGATCATACTGCCAGATGTCCTCTAGCATCTCTTTCAAAGTTTCTTCACTGGGATTTTGGCAGTATCCATATCCATGGGATTATCTTCAAAATTCATTTTTGCAAGCTATCGCTCAATTTTTATTTCAGAGTTCTGTTCTGGCCGAGTAGAGCTTTCTCCCATTTCTTTTATCCTCCCTATCTGCCATTGAGAATTCTTGAGTACTTTATGACCGGTGCATGAAAATCCTTCTGGACTAATCTGCTGCCATTGGGAAGGAAGATCTCCATGACTGATACAGGTTGTTTCAGCTTGAGCTTTTTCCTGATTATGAAGATTAATAAAATTGAGATAATCCATTAATTCATTAATAACCTTTAAATTTGGAGGATAATCTTCAATAGTTTCCCATAGATCAGCATAATTTGCACTAATGAGGAGCTTAGTCCTAGAATCTGTCAGATATGGTCTATGTATTATGAAAATCGTCTTAAGTTTACCAACAGCTTCTTGTGTTAATTTTGTTCCTTTGACCTCGTCTAGGACCGGTTCCAATTGCTTTCTCCACCATTCCAATGGAGAATACCATCCAAGTGCAGTCCAAATTAGGGAGTTGTGATTTTTTGGATCTGTCAAGTACTTATACATTGCTTCAGTTGGGACATAGATAGGCATAACATACAAAATAGTTGCACACCAAATATACCATAAATGATTTTCAGTAAACTTAAACTTTGGTTCTATCATAAATGGTAAGTAGAACGGTGTGTCTATACGGAAAGAGGAATGATCTGGAAATCTTTTCATCTCTTTCATAATTTTCACCATAAAATAAATAAGATTATTTTTGGCGTACTCTTTGAGTCTAGATGGCGAAAAAGACGGTTCCACTCCAGGAGAAAAATCTTTAATGGTAGAGCCATGGGTTGGTAGTGATTTGAGCATAAGGATCAACAGAAAGGTGTGTTTTTTGGTGACAATCTGGATAGGCTTCATATGTCTTCAAAGCAAATCAGGAATCAAGTTCTGATTTCCTTTGATATGTTTTACCGTAAAATCATATCTAGAAAACCAATCTTTGAGCCTAAGAGTCTGGGGATCTGGAGGCATTTTATTCTTAAATTCAAGAAGGAAAGAAGAATTATCCATTTAGACCTCGAACTGATAACCCCTCAGGTGGAAGTCAAATTTTTGTATTCCCAACTTAACTGCAAGTGCTTCCTTGTAGGTGGTGTGATAATGTTTTTCGGCTTCCTTGAATTGTCCACTAGCATGACCACAATAGTGTTTTACTCCATTGATCTCTTCTATCAAGACTGCACCCCAATAATGATCATTGGCATCAGTTTGTAAAATTCTTTTCCCATTTCCAGGAATTTTTAGGACAGGTGGAGTTTGTGCAATCCTTTTCAAGGTTTTGATAGCTTCAGTATGCTTTGGTTCCCACGGCGGAGAGTTTTTCCTAAGCAACTGTGATAGTGGACTTGTATATCTAGCCAACTTTGGGATGAAATTCCGGATATAATTAATTATTCCAAGAAAATTCTGGATTTGTTTAACCGTGAGGTTTTCGTCTGGAAAATTTAACAATTCTTGGGCTATGTGAGGCTGTGGTTGATATTTCCCCTGAGAGAAATGCATTCCCAAAAAATCGATCTCCGTCTAGGCTATCTAGCTCTTCTTTTCGGATAACATTATTCCATGATCTTGGGCTATTTGGGAAAATTGGCCCAATAACTGTTTATGAGAATACTATCGATAATGGGATCAAAAATTATAGTCATGGCCTTTTGAAATAGTGAGGGAGCTACCTTAAGCCCAAATGGCAATACTGTCCATTGGTATTGAGCATTAGGAATGCAGAACACCGTTTTGTAACGATCCTTTGGATCAATACCCAATTGCCAAAATCCAGACTTCATATCAAACTTGGAATAGATCTGAGCATCTTTGAGGAAGATGTTTAATGAAGAGGTTTTAGGAATGGGAAATTTGTCATCTTTCAGAAAATGGTTAAGAGGTTTATAATCAATGACCAACCTCTTTTTTCCCCTTATTTTTTCAGATCACTTTTCCACATAGAATGCTTGGAAAGCCCATTCAGATTTTGTGGGTTCTATCAGACCTTGTTGGAGTAACTGATTGCATTCTTCCCGGGCCAAAGCTAAATCTGAGGGACTCATTCCTGGATAAGTAGCTTTGGTTGGATTGATATCTTCATTAAGCTTGAAGGGAAGTTGGACAAAAAAGTCTTTGTTTGTCCATAGAGGTTTTGGATGAGAGAATTGTCCATGATTGTCTGCACAAAGTTTGAGCAGTTTGGATTTGATTTCTTCGTAACCAGCAGGAACTTCGGAAAGGGAATAAAACTTCAATATCCCTGAATAAGGTTTAAATTCTCGCTTAAATTTGATTCCTGTAGGGAGAATTTGAAGCCTATTTGCTGTTGAATAAACATTCATTCCCACAACAATATCTTTGTTTGGGAGGCTACTACCAATGACCTTCTTCCAAACTATGCATTCGGGGAAGAATCTGATTTCAATTCTTTCTTTTGTCATCAAATATGTCCTGAAAGTCTTTCCATCTACTGCTACAAAGTATGCAGCATGTTTCACCCATGCTTCTGTAGGGAGAATGCTTGGGTTCATCATTGTGATATGTGCACCGGTATCCATATAGGCTATAACTTTCTTGGGATGAGAAAATTTTGAGGCGAGGACATGGATCTCCACACAAGGGAGAGGAGGAGTAGGTAAAGTGCTTCCTATTTCCTTGAATGAGTAAATAGGAAAACATCCATCATCTTCTGATTCAGCGAACAACGCTTCATCTGAAGAAGAGTTATCTGAGGAGGAGTTTCGAAGAGCGAAAATTGTTTCTTCATCGGCAGAGCTTTGTTCTGAATACAAGGATTCTAGATCACCTTCTAGAGGTTGGAGGGAGTTGATCAGCTTGGCGGCTTTGTTGGTTTTGTTAGGACATCTCTTAGAAAAATGTCCTTTTTCTCCACAGACAAAACACCTTTGATTTTCCTTTTTCCCCCTAAACGGTTTCTTTTTGAAGAACTTCAAAGTTTTCCTTTTCCTTACCTTCTTGAAGATCCTAGAAGGTTTGGTGTATTTTTGTCGATGATGTTTCTTTCCTGTTGCACAACTGCATATTTTATCTTTGCACTTGATTTCCAGATAAGGCTTCTTGCATGCCTTGGTAAATTTAGATTTTTGTTGTACAATTTCTGAGAAATGCTGGTGCAATCTACAAAGCTTTTCAAGTGCTTCTAATGCTATTTGGTGTATCTGGATGAGGCTCAAGGTTTTAACATCCTTTTGAGCGGCTGCTATCATCCTATGAATTTCTGGCTGGAGTTCTTGAGGCAGCGATGAGATATATGTATTTTTTAGGGTATGATCATTGAAACCATTGAGGACATAACACCTCTGGGTCATTCTTTGATAATGTCTTTCAAGATCTTTGACTTTAAGGGAACAACATCTCATCTCAAAGAACTCTTGTCTACTTTTCCTGTCAAATATCTCCATATCACCAATGAATTCATTATGGAGATTTCCAAGGACAGCAGCAGTATTCACCAATCTGTGTAATTCATCTTGTTTGAAGCTACCAAGATTATGGTACCATTCTTTCAACGTACCCGTCATTCGGTAGCAAAACTCTTCAATGATCTTATAAGTGTCTGCACCTGTCTTCATCATTTGTGTGTCAAGCCAGGCGCCAAATTCAAGGAGTCTTTTTCTCCAAAGACTGGGTGGAATATCATCAAGCGTGAACCATCGTCCATTGTTTATTTTTGTTTTCCCCGAGACTGGATTTTCTTCGAATGAGTCTTCATAAATGGATCCTTCCTCCTTTACATTTACCATGAAAAGTCTGGATATGTTCGCATAATTCCTTTCAGATTCTGATTCTTGTTCTGATGCTGATGAAAAGGATTCAGATCTTCCATCAGTTGATGCATCTTTGGAAGAATCATTTTCTTCAAAGGAAGAGGAATCTTCACCCTTTGAGGATTGTGGAAGAGAATTACTTTCTTGTGGGAATTTTTGGTTCTCCGTGATTGTCATGGCTTGGAAACTTTTTTCTGGGATCTCTTCTTTCTGAAATTTTGGAGGAGGTGTTTCAGGGACATCCTGGAAATCAGAGGATGATACACTTAAGCAAGTGGTTTTTTCTTTGGACCTGGAGGTTGAGGCTTTCTCAGTTCTGGCAAATCAAAAGAGGATGTGATGTAATCATTAATTTCATGTAATGATTAAATCAAAAGAGGATTTGGTGTAATTACTTATGTATTCTATTATTATTTTTATTTGAGTTTTGTGATGAACTAACTAAACAAGAATTTGGTGTAGTCACATATTTTTTGGTTTTGAAAATTGTAAATTTTTGCATAATGATCAAACTAAAAATTAATTCGATGTAATTATTATTAATATATTTTATTTTGATTTTTTTTTAAGATTTTGTGATGATCAAACTAAAAAAAATAGTTTAATCATCGATCTTAGACTTTTGCGAAGTGATTGAACTAAAAGTAGATTTGAGGCAACTACTACTTGAAGTTTTTCAATTTATTTTTATATTAAAATTTTGTAGTTATAGATTTTAGATTTTAAAAATTGCAAATAGTTGTGTAGTGCCTAAATCAATAGAAATTTGGTATAATTACTATTAATTTTTTATTTGTTTTTATTTTTATTTTTTATATTCTAGGATTTTGTGATGGTCAAATCTAAAGAAGATCTAATATTATTCACTACTAATATTTTTAAGGGAATTGAGATTAATAAAATGTATGGTTCAGGAATCCAGAACGTGAAAATATATTAAATTATTTTAACATTATTCACTACTAATATATTATTTAATATTATCGACTACTAATATATTAAATTTTGATTTTTTTTTTCAAAAATAACAGAATTATTTAAATTTAAAAAAATATAATGTTTATACATTTTATTCGAGAAAATAAATTTTGAAAATTTTCTAACAAAATTTTAATTGAATTTAAAATTATTAAACTGGTTTTTGAATTAATTTGGTTAACTAGTTTTTTTAAATATGTGGTGGAACTATTTAAGTGGTTTGATTTTTTTTGGTGTCATGCAATCAAATTTATCAATATGGTCTAATTAACCATATATTTTACAAACACTTACTTTGAAGTGCTACCATTAATCTCCTTTTTTTTTTTTTTTTTTAATTTGATGAAATAAAACCGTATAACTCTCCATTTGTTTTCTCCTCTTAGTTTCAAGGACGAAACTATTTTTAAGGGGTAAGTATTGTAACACCCCAATATTTTCATATATATTATCACTACACGAAAAACTGTTTTTTACAGCGCTTTTTTTAATCTATTTACAACGTTTTTTCAAAAAAACAAGCGCTGTGGAATCGAGCGCTGTAAATGATACAACAGCGCTTTTAAAAAAGCGCTATAAAACATTTAATATAACGCGCACTTGTTATGCACATTTTACAGCGCTTTTTCAAAAACGCGTTGTAACATGCACCCCATTATATGAGTTATGGGTCTGTTTTTAGAGCATTTTTTAACACAAGCGCCGTAAAATACACACCCATTATATGAAATTATGGGTCTGCATTTTGCAGCTTTTTGTTGTACATTTTACAGCGCTTTCTCACGAAAGCGCTGTAAAATGTACACCATTAAAGCGCTTTACAACAACATTTTACAGCGCTTTTTAAAAAAAGCGCTGTAAAATGTGTTTTTTTTTTTAAACGCTGTAAATTAATTATTTGAAATGAAAAACGCTTTTTAGCTTTTTATGACATTTTTTTTAGAAAGCGCTGTCTTTTATCTTTGTATCCAAAATTATTTTGATCCAAAATCACTTCACAATCAGTGCACACAACAACAAAACATATTCAAATACCATAAGCAGTTCACACAATCAGTAGAACAGAAATCAGAACTCTGTAACTTAATTAACATATATGTAACTCTGTAACTCTATAATTTACAACCTAATTAACTACATTCAGATACATATATATAACCTAATTTACAACCTAATTAACTACATTCAGATACATATATATAACCTAATTTACAACCTAAACTACATTCAGATCCATATGCATGTTCATATATTGTGTCCTATGATCATTTACATATAATAACTAACAGAATATACATAATATGCACTAGCTACCATATAATATTCAGATCCATTGCCCAACAGCAAGCTATTTCCCAGAAAATCAAATAATTTTCAAGTCAAGCACGTACTGACACCAGTCTTCCTTTAATTCCATCAGATCTTCCTCAGAATATGATGGACTGGAATTGGCAAAGTACTGCAATATAAAAATTGAACATATTATATTAAGTTAGTATCAAATATATAGATAATTTATATATGAAAATCATATAATGCAAATACCGTACCGTTTCTGGGATAATAGTTTTATTCTTCTCAACAATCTCCTTCATGAATCTCAATATGTAGTACCCACAGTCGATGTTATTTGTTTGACGAGGGCACTTTATTGAGATCCATGTAATGTTATTAGACTTCTGCTTCGACACTTTAGCACCTCTTTGAGCTCGATAAACTTTTAAGGCACTATCGAATGAATAAATGTGATTATTAGAGCATGAATATTTATATATATATATAAATATATATATGTAAGAAATAAATGAATATTACTTACGTGTCGAGCATATTCTTTATTCCGGGGTGATTGGTGTAATCGCCGTGCACGGGATCCAAATAGTATATCACTTCAGAGACCGCATTGATTGCAAATAGCACCCAATGTGCCCTACAACAACAAAAAATTGGTTAAGCAATTTTGTTTATAGACAACTAATAAATTAAATTCTCATCAATTAAAAAAGATAAAATTACGTACCCTGAATTATATGGTGCCAAGAACAATTTATCACTTTCTTTATTTCTTAAAAACATATCTACAATGTAGTGTTTTACATTGTCTGGATCGAGTTTGAACATCGACATCTTATGCGGAGACAAGAATGAGTATTTATTTGACAGTTTCCTCGTGCACACGACCTTCTCGTACAAAAACCTTCAATGAAAATTTTAAACTAGATTAATTACCAATACATTTAATTAATTACAAATAAATGCAATTAAAAGTATTTTTTACCTTATGTACAAGCTGATTACAGTAACACTCAGCTCCTTATGTTCGAGAAGTTCGTACATGTGCTCCTTTTCGAGGTATTCAATATACTCATCTCCAAAGATGTCTTTATTCATTTGTACGATGGGCGAATCGTTGCTGCTGCCCATGTTCCTTTTTATTTGGATGTCAAGACACGCCCCGTATTTACCAAGGCGTGGCTGACTTTTATTAGGAGCAGCAGCAGCAGCGACCGATTTTCCCCGATCCAGATTTTTTGTTGCTGCAAGTTTGGCAGCTTTATTACCCTCCAGCCTTTGTAGTTTGGCAGCCCTATTAACCTCCAATTTTTGAGGTTTGCTGCCTTTTTTTGGCTGTAGGGGTGGTTTATTTATTTGGACCTACAAAAATGAGGTAAAATGTTAGTTTATTGAATCTGAAAAAATGAAAAACCTTAGGCAATAAATGTGACAAACCTTTTCGGGAGATGTAACTGATTTGTCTCTGGGAATCTTTTTTTTGAGGGCAACATGGTTTGTGGGCCATGCCACGTAACTGCCAATAGCGTCGCTTAAGAACTTCATATCTCCATCGTTGTCCGGTATGGGCAACGGTGCAGTTGGTTCGAAAGCAACCGTAGGCGATACTTTGACATGGCCCGCGGGGATCGGAATATTGTGCAATACTTCTCCCGAAGTATTGTGCAATATTCCTTTTCCCACCTTCCGTTGAGTAGGCGAGGACAAGTATAGGACACATGTAGTGACACCCTACATCAATAGTTAAAACATAAGTACAGTTAATATATAAGTTTGTTTAATACATAAGTAATTACATAAGCAAGTAAGTAGTAAGTAATTAATTACCTCGGGAATACTTTTCAAACCGATGTTGCAACTCCCGGTTTCACTCTCCATTTGTATTTCAGGTTGGAGCTGAACCGAAAGTTGCTTGTCTTTATTCGTATTCATCAAAAGTGCCACATGCTCTGATAGGATTCTGAGCTTCTCTAATACTTCCTCGTTGGAAGGTTTTTGGCGCTTCTCTTGAGGAAAAAAGCTTTTGGGAGTTACGCCAAATCCTTTCCCCCTAACTCGACCGGAATACTCAGGGACATTAAACACTTTCCCAAGAATGTCCCTGCAAGTATCCTTGTTGCCCTCCGGATTTTCAGAACTTTGTTCAATAATTTCCTAAAATACATGTAACATTAAAAAGATAAGTTCAATAGCATTTTTAAAATACAATATTAAAAAATATTAAAGTGATAATATACTTACACAAAGTTCTACAACTTTTTTGACATTTTCATTATCAACCACTCCGTCTTTGTTAACACGCGCTTCCTTCCATAAGATATGACGACCCAAGGGTTGATCGGCTTGGGTGTCTTTTCTCTATTTGTTAAAATCATAAACAAAATAATACAAATTAGTTACACACTATAGTTTATAATACAAATTACTTCATTATATAAAAGTGATGTTTAATTATGTCTTTTTTACTTATTTTCAAAAGGGTCTTTTACAGCGCTTTTTATATATATATGTGTCTTTTTAGTAATTGTCATAATTTATTATTTAATTAATAATTTATTCTATGTGTAAAAAAATTTAATTAAATTTTACCACGCTGTATTTTACCTGAATAATTATAAGATTTATTTTACTTAATTGTTTTGTCGTGACAATTACATATTTAGGGCATGATTGTTTCCTAAATGAATTATTGCGTATTTTGTTTATTTGATTAGTTTCGACAATCAATAAATTAATGTGTTAGATATGTTGGTTTTATTTTCTTATGTGTGATTTCTAGTTATATTTTTGTTTTGCTTGATTTATTTTAGTTGATGACAATATTAGTTAAATAATTTAATTAAATTAGAATTTATAGAAGTTGTATTGTTTGTTAGTTTTATTTTGGACCAAATAAGTATTTTGCTTAAGAGATAGTAGAGTTAGGGAGGCCCAACCCTCATGTATGAGTATTCTTACTTGAAAATATTTTTGGTCCATTGATCTTTAGTATAAAAAATAAGTGAGTTACCTCATATCTTTTACTTTCCTTCATGACAAAATTTTAGAACAATTCATAGTGTTGTCTTGAAATAATGTAGACTGTATGTCCTTGTCTCAACCAATTATGAAAGGATATAATGTACATTCCCTCATTCTTAAGATACCCTATGATCAACCATTTCAAATCCTGACTGATCAAAATGGATAAGAGTGAGTCAAGATAATGATCACACCCATTCATCCACTTTGATCAAAATAGATGTCATTGAAGATTTGTTTAGCTGATAAGAAGTTGACTCACAATCACTAGGTCAAGAGTTCAATTCTAGTTGTTGATGTGAGGATCTCTTTAGTAGGTGATCTATAAGTATGTTTATCAACATTTTTTGAATCTTGTGGTTTGCTCTGACTCTGATAAACCCCAAAACTCAAATTACTAAACTTTTTCTTATAAAAATATATACTTTCAAATATATAGATATCATGAAACTGAAAATAAGATGAGTTAATGTAACATAAATATTGAAACCACAATTGAATAAAGATAAATACCAAAAATTGATCTTAAACAATTTATTTACAAAACACATAGTTTAGATATTGTGTTTTTTAAAAGAAATTTTGTTGTTAATAAGTATAATAAAAATACAAAGTGAAATAATTTGTAAACATGATAAAAAAAAAAAAAAAAACTAGATTTTAACTGGCATGTTGCGGGTTTCTTGAGAGTTAAAAGGAATAGAAACTGTGTGATATATATAGTTTATAAATCTCTTTTAGATTTAATCATTTATAAGTCTTATTTTTTATTTTACTTTTTTCTTCGTTAACAAACATTCTTATCAAATAAATCTTGTAGCATAGTAGCATAAATACCAAGACTTAGGTCCCGTTCAGGGTATTTGGTTTTATCTTCTGAAATTGTTAAAAACAAAAATCAGTTTTTAATTTTACTTTAGAGTTTTCAATTTTCGTTTTTAATTTTCAATTCTAAATTTTAATTTTTAGTTGAGATTCGGTTTTTATTTTATTGGAATTGAATGGCTCTCTTTACCCTATCAAATCAAACACAATATTTGTATTTATAATTATTCTTTTAATTTCTTTAGTTTCCTTCTGATATCATCGATAAAATATTTCATTTACTTAAATATTTTTATTAATTGCAACTGATGAAAAAATTTGATGACTTGAAATATAATAAATAAGAATATATTAGTGAAAAAAATATTTAATATTGTATTGGTAACGTAAAATGACAAAAGATTTGAGCCAAAAAATGGAAAATGAGACATTTAACACAAGATGGAGTGAGTAATTGTTTCCTCATAAATTTGACTTGTTAGAACTGATCAACTATTGTGGAATGCATTGACTGATATATATCTCCATTTCTGCAATGGTGTAAATGGACATGAAATAGAATATCAATTTATAAATTTGTGACAAATCTAAAATATTTGGTTAAAACTTAATTTGTAGCCTCCATCCATTCATCTTAAGCTCACATGCCTCTTGTGTTGGGTTTTTTTGGTTGTGTTATATGAGTCAAAACAACAAATATAATGCAATTTATAATACAATTATAACACAAACGAAAATATTCAAATTTGATAAATGATAAATAGAGAATAGAGAAACATTTGTTGCATAATAAGCTATTATTAATGCTTGTTTACTGTTGAAACTTTTTTTTGTCGATGAAATGTAATTGATCAAATTTTGTGTACTACATTAAAAGCTATGAGAATACCAAAAAAAAAAAAAAAATTCTAACTATGACAACTAAGCAAATAAGAGAGGTGACATAAATAGGACTATGTAGCATAAAATGTTATTATATGTTAATGAATGGTTCGTTAGTCTATTTTAATATTGTAATAATTTCCATACATTGACTCATTTGATTTATTGTGCTAAAAAAATATGTATCGTAAAAATGAATCTGCTTTGAACGATGAAAATTGCCAACTATCAAGACCTTATGGTTTCCAAAAAATAATAGCAAACAACCTAATAAGAATAAATTGAAAAGAGGTAAAACACACAATTTGCTGAATGAAACATCCTTACAACTTTTCAAATACAATGTTGGCTTGTTGCTCAATAATTGCAATCAACATAAATAAAATAAATTACATATTTTTTTAGGATAAATTAGGTTTTTTGTATTAGCGATATTGTAAGGAAAAGATAACATAAAAATTATGTGACTAAATATTATGTATAAAATAGAACACACATTTTCGATGGCTAGTAAACCCTTGTTGTACTAACCATAACCATGTATCTAGAAAATGACAATAATTCACACATTTATAAAGTTCAGAGGTAATCATATAAACTTTGTTATTAGTACAATCTTCGAAATGTCATTGTAACTGTATAGTACATAGTGTACAAGCATCCTCTATTATACTAAAATTAAAATAAAATTACAACATCACTACAAAACTCTATCCTCTGCTGCCTGATCACCCAGCCTTAATTCATTTTATTTGCTATAATACATAAAAATATGGGATGAGATAATAATCTTAGCGAGTTCAATAAAAAGGGGGATGACAGTTCAAATAATTTTTCCTTAAATACAACATAAAAAATGACATGAATATGAATTTCATTTTGAAACAATCTTTAGTCATTACTTTTCTTTTTCCTTGGAATATGGAAAGATGTGCAGGTTCCCATCTTTTCCTTAAAGTATGGAAAATCCTCCTCAGTTATCTTGATGTGATCACCAAGATAATTGAGAACCTCTTGGTAAAGATGGTTTGGCCATGTCCCATCGAATCCTCTTAAGACCATGCATGTCATGACATTATGTATATAATGCACACATCATTATCACATCAATTGCAAGGAGCATATTTAACTTCGATATCATAAGTCAGCAAGAGAGAATGTATAAATTAGTTTCAAGTCAATCATTAGAAGGTAGCTTAGTTCTTTTTCCTTTACTAAGGGAATGATCTTATTCCTTAATGTGTTTATAATTCTATCAACGATTTGAATTGGCACAAGATTGTAGGCAATATTTGGTTTCAATTGAAGAAAGCCGTGACTCAAAATTTGATAAGGGTCGGGAAAGTTAGCTTGTAGGCTAAAGGGCCTATTATGTGCACAATTTGAAAAGGTCTTAGAAAACGATGATTGAGCTTCTTAAACTTCAACACCAATAGTGGGGGTAACCTTAAAGAATACATGATCTCCTTCAAATTTTAAGGGTTTTCTTCTATTATTAACATAACTCTTCTGCCTACTTAGGGCCACTTTCAATTTATCATCAATGACCTTGATTTTCTCAGTGGTTTCTTGAATGATTTCAAGCCCCAAAATTCCCTTGTCTCCTACCTCTGATCAACATAAGGGAGTCCTACACTTACGCTAATATAATTCCTCATATGGAGCCATCCCTGTAATGGTGGGATATCTATTGTTATATGCAAATTCTATTGTTTCCTTGCATGATGAGTGGAAGCCTTGGATCAGAGACAACCTCATCAAAGGAAGACTTAGATCAGAGGTAGGCCAAATTAGTGAAAGACTTGGATCGATGGCAACCTTCATAGAGCAAGACTTCAATAAGAGGAAAACTTATTTCAGTGGAAACCAGAATAGAGGAAGAAATATATTAAAGTCATCTAGAATATAGGAAGACATGTCAAGGGCATCCAAAATAGATGAAGAAATATTAGAGGTAGCAATAATATAAGAAGAAATATATCAGAGGCAGCCATCATAGAGGAAGAAATATCAGAGGTAGCGATAATAGAGAAATAAATATCAGAGGTAGTCAAAATAGAGGAATAAATATATTAGAGGAAGAATAGAACATTGAAATGGGGTTTATTGTAACATCCCACTTTTTCGAGACATTAACTGACGAAATTCTTTACGTAAAAATACAAATTCGTTTTTATTTATTTATGATTATCTTAAATACCCATTTACCTTAAAATCAATTAATAACATTTTTAGTTATATTTTCAAAAATAATGAATCAAAGTATTTACAATCACTAAAAGTAAATTTAACACGTTAAACAAAAGAAACTCATAGAGCCAAAACTATTGATGTTTTACTACCCAAACAAAAATCCTAGATGGTCATAAACTTTGGACTTGTGGAAAACTCACCCAATAAGTCTAACACCGGCACAAAAGTATCTCATAGCCTTCAATTGCATGTTATTGTACTTCCTTGCATTTCTCCTATTAGGTTGACCGTAACATTATTCGCTCAAGTAAAACTATATGTAATGTATTGTCAAATGTAAGGGTCATCTCCAAATAACAAACATATAGCAAATATGTATGTATATATAGTTGTTGTAGCAAAAATATAACTAAATCATATACTTCAGTATTGTACCTACATAATTAATAACATTATTTCACTCAAACGACTAAGAGTACAATAACAATACAATATCTACTTAATTAACAACATTAATTCATCCAAAGATCAGCAGCCAAAATAACAATAAAATATTTACATAATTAGTAACATTAATTCACCCAAACGATCAAGAGATATAGTAATAATTAAATATAACAATACAAACTTAATAACGTTGATTCACCCCAAACAGTCAGTACATTAATATAAAAATATGACAATATAATATCTACATAATTAATAACATTGTTTCACCCCAAACAGATACAATATATCAGTTATCTTTATAAACCACTAATCACACCATAGTCAAGATGCATACCCAAATAGACCTTATTACTTAATCTATATGCCAATATAATGATTCTGGAATATGGCCTCCCTATAAGGGCTTTGTGGGATCTTCCAAGAAACACCATTGACTCAAAATCCCCGCAAGGATCTGTGGGCTCCAACCAGTTATGGACATACCACACAACTATGAATGCATGAATGTAGACACTTTTGTTAGTAACAATATAGATCACTCGACCAGAGCATCCAAAATCATTCAACCTTGTCCTAAACCAACCTAGTTTAGACACAAAATAATCACCTTAAATAACCATAACCTGTCAATCACAACCATTATAACAATGTATCATATAACATTCATTTTCCATAATTTGAACATGTCAAACACAACCATTACTAATATTCATTTTGAAGATAACACACAAACAGAACCAATACATAACATCACTCACAGAACATTTATATCACATATAATTCAATTCAAGTAGTTAAACGGATGGAGTTATGCCCTTACTAATATGAGTGCCTTTATTAAAATTCTCATGCAGCGGTCTTTGCTCCAAATGTGCTACACTTGAGGGATGAATCACTAACTCATTTAGTTCTTGAATTTCTTCTTTTTCCTCTCCTAAACCCTTTTTTCTATATCAGAGCGTTTGTGAAATGAAGGCGCCAATTTTTTTTTTGTCTTTCTGTTGGGAACATGATATTTCAACCTAAGCCCACTAAGACCCTAACTATTCACTCATCAGTTTAATGTAATTTTTTTTATACCGATTCATGCTTTTATTACTATTATTATTATTATTATTATTATTATTATTATTATTATTATTATTATTATTATTATTATTATTATTAATATTATTATCAAAAATTAAAATAACACCAATAATTTCTAGAATAATTATCTCAACTCCTAATAAGGTAAAATATAAAAATAAAATAAAATGTATAGATGTTACATTCTACCTACCTTAAATAGTTTCGTCCTCGAAACTGACACTGAAGAGTTCCTAGATATAACACACTTATCTTATCCGTCGAGAAAATCTTATCTATCATGCTACAATTATTTCAAAATTCATCAAGCCTAACATCCTCAACATTATTCTACCAATTTACAACTCTAAAATCACATTCACTAAGTCTGATATTACTCTAGTCCTACAAAGAAAGCTTTAAGTCCTCTACAGACCGAAACCTACACCACACAATATTTTGTTTATAATAATAATTTCAATACATGTTAGAGAGTCAAACATTTGGGACAACTTTCCACGAATATACCCAACGTGTCGTCGTTCTCAAACCACTATAAAGTACTCTTACTTTTAATTTTCAATCCTTTGGATCCAACACTCTGACTAAATTCAACTTGGATTCTTCCCACAAGATTTTTTTTTAATTCATCGTTACTCTTATGGCTTAAAATCTTAATTCATATGATTTACAACTTAAATTCTCACTTCCTTATGGTTTAGTATCACTTACTCGTCAACTACAACTCACAATTCATAGAAGGCTAACTGCTCTGAATTGATCATGCTTAAATTTTCTTTTGAATTAATCGTCACTTAAAAGTTACAACAAACTAAAATAGAGATTTACAAGTAGCAGATAAGATAATTAATTATTTACTAAAAGATACAACATGCGACCAAACCAAAATGAATTTGGTAGTACATAAACCACTTTAAAGGTTACACGTCATTCTAAAATTTATTTCTAAACTTAAATTATAATAAAATGTATTACTAATCATTTAGCACCAAAAATATTATTGAGAACTCAATGTTTTTCCTTAAATTACTTTTCAATAAGTCACGTCTAAATGAAAACAACTAAAATAGATCACATTTCTAAATACAATAAAAATAAAATAAATCACGTGTATTTTTAAAATCCATCACATTTCTAAAATTTCACTCGTACCTTAATCATAAAAAATTAATTCGAATAATTAATCAATATAAAATTATAATTTTCAACTTATATTTTGAAAGATAGTTTAAACTATATATATATATATAGATAGGAGATTTTTCAATCGATTAACACTTTCAAAATAGTTTCAATTTATTTTCTTATTTTCTCAAAATTTACTAAAAAAAAAAGTTCATTATTTATATATATTAAAGTAGCACAAAGCATAAGACATGTTTGGGTATGATAATGAATTACATTAATTCACAAATCTACAAAATAAGAGTCTCCTCTCACACCAACTACTCAACATATCTATAGATACATCATCAGTTTCTATCAAGGCATAAAATTGGTCTAATGCATAACACACCATCAATTTTACAAACAACATGTCACCTTCTTTATGTTAAACTCAATTATACATTTCTACAATGATAACACAACAACCACAATTCTACTTAAAAGAAAAACATTTTACTCATAGAATACAATGAGTATAAAACCCAAAATTTAGATAACTTTTCAAAACGAGTTTCACCATTGAGATAGTTCTTTTAAAAACTTTTTTTTTCTTTCTGTTTTTCTTATCTTTCTCAATTAATAGATATTTGGCTTAATTGCAGTTTTGGTCTCTCTATTTTAGCTGAATCACGAAAGTAGTCCCTCTATTTTGTTTCTCCTCAGTTTTGGTCCCTCAAACAGAATTTTAGTCCAAAACTTGATGAAATTTTATTTTGGTCCCTCAATGTTTTAGTCCAAAATCATTTGATCCATTGAATTTTTCAATGTCGAACTTTGTGGTTCCAACCATTGTTGCTCCCTTTCCAAAGACGAAGCCAATTGTTAAAACAATATTGGGATTTGCAACAAGAATTAACCACAAAACAGAAAAACAAACAACTGCAGAGAAAAAACGAAAACGGAGAACGTTTTAGGTTTTCTACTGAAAAGGGAGAATGTTATTGAACAGAACTGAAAACTAGAAAATGGAGATTGTTTATCGTTCTCCTTTTTCTGCAGTTTTGAAAATCAGTTCTTAATCAAACTAAACGAAAATTAAAGAGCGATAGGATAAGAATAATACCCAAATTGATGTGTTCAGTCTCAATTGATGAGACCTACGTCACGGACAAGCAAGCAAGATTAATCCACTATTGTTGATTGAACTTTACAAGATTAAATCATTCTCAAGATTGATCTCCCAATATCTATCAATGTTTATTAACCAGCAATACTAGCATTTTCACTCAATATTTCTTCTCTCCTTTTAATCTTTTTTCTCTGATTTCCTATGAATCACGAATTGCTTATGCCTCACTCTAACTCTCAGTTTTCCATCTATGACATACATCAACACATTTGAACATTACACAATGCATTTACAACTATAGTATTTAAAGGCACATTGCTTAACTAACTATAACAATACTTTCTTTCGTCGTTACAACTTGAGTTAATTCTAGAGCATACTATTATTGTCAAACTCTAATGAGTTAACATCTATGACTCAAGAAACTCATTTCTTCTAATGAGTTAACATACTAGTCAATACCCTTTCAACTAGCACCCTAAGATATTAGGTGTCTGGAATTAAAATACGATAAATAACTTGTTGATTACTATAATAATCTCATATCCATGAAAATTATTATATTTTTTCTTTAGAATTTCCTATTTACAAATTAAGATAATATAAACCATTAAAAAAATTTGATTGCATCAGTTCAATGATCATATCAACACATATGCATCATCTATATATGTAATTTAATTAATGATATCTTTTAATCTTTATTTACTAAAGACCCTCACATATATATAGATTTATCCGAATTATTGATGTCTTACAATAATCCTACGATCAAGAACAATTTAGATTAAAATAATAGAAATACACGATTCTCATTAACATAATCTCTATCACGATAAAAAAGTCTATAATTTTAATAAAAGATTTATCAAATTAACTATTTAGTTAAACAGTGAATATGATAATGGAATTTAGTAGTTTATTAAATCTAAAATTGATTACACGATTGATTAGATCTTTGGCAAATATAATTATTCCCAACACACCATAGCTAAACGAATTCAAAGCATGGATGTGAGAAATATCTACATTTATCTTGAAGCATTCTTTTAGAAGAGCAGTCCAGTACACATCTATAGAGGTTGTACGATTTCTTCCATGGTGATCCAAGGATACAATATTTCTTTGAATGATGAATTACATCTTATTAACAATTTGGCGATGAAGCTCAACTTCATCAATAGCTAGAGGAGAAAATTTTTCTTCATTCCTATTCTTCCAAATGTCATAGACAACCACTCCAAAAAAGATACTCCAATGATCTTTATGCAACCCACACTTTCCAGAAGAGAGGTTTAAGTTGAACCAATTGTATAACCCTAACACTAAAGAAAGTATTGTATTTGTTTTGGATCAATCAATTTTTCCCATAATTGTTTTCTCTCATCACAATCTCTCAAGATATGCATAATAGATTCAATACAATGTTGACATCTAGGGTACTCATCAATCAAGATCATACCTCTTTGCTTATGCACCTCATTCGTGAGCAATTTTCATGTATAACTTCCCACATGAAATATTTATACATACGTTAGGTCCTTGCCACTTCCAAATATTCGCATAGTTTCGATCTTGAACATTAGTAAGGTGACGTTTCTCATGTAAACTATCATACACTGTCTTGATGGAGAAAAATGTTCAAAGATACCACAAAGAGTTACAAAAATTATTTACGTAAACAAGCTACAAAAATAAGCAAACAAATGAGTCAAAAGATATTACTCATTGCGAAAAGACGAAACAAATAAACAATCCAACGAATTTATTCCTCAAAGAAAAAATGTATAATCTAAATTCTTAGTCTATGCTTTAATTCGCCACAAAGATAAAATTTTAATGCAATCCACCAACCACTTAACACGAGTCATTCTTAGAGAAAAAACTGCATTGTTGCGCTCCTTCCTAATCTCTCATGAATAAGCTAACCAAATGAGTTGCAAATACTTTTTGACTTCCCTATTTTGAGAAAGTAAATCACAAAAAATAAATGAGTTATATATTCAACATTATCGCAACGTCCCACACACATCGCAAATTCATTTGGAATTAAACCTCAATGCGGAAAATTTTCTTTCGTTGATAACCTATTGTTGAATAGTCACCAAGCAAAGAATTATATTTTTAAAGGCATCATTTTGTGCCAAATTAAATTGAGAAAGCTTGAATGAAATTCCTTCACTTGATGAGTGAGCATTAAGTAAACATGTTTAACATAATACTTTTCAGCATGACCAATTAGACAAGACCACTTATCAATATGATTATTTTGCAAAACAATATTAGCAAACAAAACACAACAATCTCTCCATAGCTCTTCCACCCAAACAAACAACCTCCTTCCTCATTCCCACCCCCACCTTCCAAACTCCAACCTAACCTATTCATTTTAGCAGCTGTTACATTTTTATTAGTAACAATGCTAAAAAGTCTACCAAAACATTCACACAACAAACCTTCATTCAACCAAGGATTTTTCCAAAATAAAGTATTTTCACATTACACCCGACAAAGAGAAATACGCCGAAAACCCTTCAACTATTGAGGATTGTCCTTCAATAGTTGATTCCTTTGACCAACCTCCCATGTAAGTGGAATTCATTCATAAAGCACAAAAAATCACCTTTTAGATCCTCCCAAAACTCCTTTAAGAAATCAAAATTAACACTATTAGGTCCAAATTTTTTTAAACTATCACAATCCCATACCGCATTTCTAATTTCCTCTTCCGTAAAACAACTATCAACATATGAGAATCTGAATCTTCTAATTTTTTAAAATTCAAACTATTCACAACGGGTCGGACAACACTTATCGATTTGAATTGATCTACAAAATGATGAAACTCATGATTGTGAATATCACCAACTTTCTCTAATTGATTGCCATTAACATCTAGACAAACAATTAGATTGTTTCTTTTACTAGTTGCCATCAAGCCATGAAAAAACGTTGTATTTGCATCTCATTCATTCAACCATAAATTCCTAGCCTTCTGCCATTGAATACTCCCATTAATTTAACATTTTTTTTTTGTTATTCTTGTAATAATTTTTTATTTATTATTCTAAACTACTTAATAATTTTTATCGTCAATGAATGTTATATTAATATATGGCATTTATGCATTACCGTTTCTATTTTCTCTCTCTCTGTTTTTTGTGGTGCAGAAACCATAGTACATAAATGCATTACCAGTATTTGACTGATGTTGGCCTTGGAAACGTGAAAGATCCAATATAAGGGTATAAAATTACTTCTTTTATGTAATTTCATAGCATATTAATTTTCATGGTGAGATTTTGAATGAGATCTTCTTTGATGTGGTCTAAGCATATAAAATTTGAAAGCACACAATTTAATGTTAAGGCCCATAAGTTCATTATTATTGTCTCTCATTAGATGTTTATTGTGGAAAATAGGACATTGTTGATATAAGAAGTTAATTGTATATTTAAAAGGATTTTTATACTCTTGACTGTAAGTTTTTGCTTAATGTCTTGATTGTTTTTGGTTTTAACTCCGTCTTTTATAATTTGGTTAATGTAATTTTAAAGTCGGCTAAGTTTTCTAGGTTGGTTAAAGGATATCCTACCTAATACTTTTCTTGTCAGTGTGAGGAGCGATAAGGAAATGCTTTATTTCCTCTTTTGTTTTGCCTCCTCTTTTGTTTTGCTTAGTAGAAGATGTTTTTAACAGGAGTATCACGTCTTTGGTTGATTTAGGAAGATGGAAACTTATGGTTGATCCACAAAAAATAACATAAAGTCCCTTAGGTAGATAGATGTTTATGGAATATGGCGCTACTTCTGGACAACATATAAGCTTGAGCAAGTGTAAATTCGTTGATGGTTCAATGTCTACTAGATGTGTTTGGTTATTTTCTAAGTTTTTCATTTGGATTGCTACCATTTACTTACTTGGGAGTCCCCTTATTCTGATGGAAGCCTAAGGAATGTTATTTGCAACCTATTGTTGATCGTATTAAACTAACTTTTGTGTTTTGAAGGGATCAATTTTATCAATTATGGGCCGTGTACATTTGGTTAAATCTATTATTCTTGGTATGCTGGTATACACCTTTCATGTTTACACTTGACTAACTTCTCTCGTAAACAATTTGGATTCTTGGCTGAGATATTTTATTTGGTCAGACGATATTTCTAGTAGGAAAATTGTTACAGTGGTCTGAAAAAATTTATGTGCTTCTTTGGAAAGAGGCCTTGGTCTTTGATCCCTGCATTCTACTAACTTTGCTGCTTTGCTTAAACTTTCTTGGGACATGTTTCCTTCGCATTAACAATGGCCTTTATTTTTAAGGGTCGTTTCCTTCGTGCCAATAAGCTAGTTACATGTTACATTAGGTCGTCCATTTAGCTAGGTGTTCGACAATTTCTTCCTTTGGTTTTGGACAACAACTATTGGAGAATTGGTAATAGTAATTCCATTAAATTATGATATGATAACTTGCTAGGACAATCTCTTGCGGATAGATTTGGTTTATCCCCTCGACTTGTACATTCCTTACAATCAATTGTTGCAATTTTTTTTGCTAACCACTCTTAGGATATTCCTGCATGTGTTTCTTCCTCATTTCTTGATATTGCTATTGGAATCCCATAGATTATGGAATTTTATATTTTAAAGATGCTTCCCAAACTCTTCATTCTATAGGCATGAAATTTAATTGGAGTAAAAATATTTCGAGTGTTTTAATTCTTTCTTATAAAACTTTTCTTGCTTGGCACCTATTTCATAATAAGAGGCTTGTAGATGATCAATTGAGGAATCAGGAGTGTGTGGTGGTGTTACATTGTTGGCTCTTACTTATGAAACTACTACTAACCTTTCTTTGAATGTGTTTTTTCTGCTTAGTTATGGAATTTATTGTCCTATGTTTTGCATATTAGGATTGACTTTTCTTCCATATATTCAATTCTTGATATATGTAGTAAAAATTGGAGTTCTCAAGTGGGGGATGTCATTCTTTCTACTATTATTCACATCATCTAAGCTATTTGGTTTAGACGTAACCAATCTATTTATATCTATTAAATCAATTTCCAAATTTTATTGATTGACACCTCACACACTTATGTGCCACATCACTATATTGCTATTGAGATGCATAAGATTAGTATTCATTCATTTGAATGTGATGACCACCTCGTTTGGACTCCCATAGATTGTGGAATTTTATATTTTAAAGATGGTTATGAAACTTTTCATCCTATAGGCATGCAACTAAATTGGAGTAAAAAGATTTCAAGTGTTTTAATTCCTCCTTCAAAACCTTTTCTTGTTTGGAGCCTATTTCATAATAAGATGCCTATAGATGATCAATGGAGGAATTAGGAGTGTGTGGTGGTGTCACATTGTCGACTCTGACCTATGAAACTACTACACACCTTTTATTTGAATATGTTTTTGCTTCTAAGTTATGGAATTTGTTGTCCTATATTTTGCGTATTAGGATTGACTTTTCTTCCATCTATTCAATTCTTGATATTGTAGTAAAAATTGGAGTTCTTAAGTGGGGGATGTCATTCTTTCTACTATTATTCACATCATCTAAGCTATTTTGTTTACCCGTATCCAATATATTTATGTCAATTAAAACAAATTCCAAATTTTATTGATTGACACCTCATACACTTATGTGCTACATCACTATATTTATGTCATGTCACTTATATTCCTATGTGGCATCCTTTACAAGCCTCCACAATTCATTTCATATTTTTTATACCTCTATTTAGTGTTTGCATTTCACACACCATATCTTATCTCTATTGAAAATCCACAAACTTTTATTCCTATTTGCCACCCTTTACAAGTCTCTACAATTCATTTCACACTTTTCATACCTTTATTTAGCTTTTACATTTCACAAACCACATCACATCTCTATTGAAAATCCACAAACAATAGTTACTGATGATAATAATTATACTATCCTCCCATTCTTTTCAACTTTCATAACTCCTCCATTTCTTATTTTTACTTTCGGTAAGACTACTCAATACTTAACCCTACATATTAGTTGGTGATAAAAGTTTCCTATATTAGTATTATCTTACCTCAAATATTTTAGTAATCAGTTGTAAACATTGACTAATTTTCATGAAGCCACACCTACTCTACTCATTACATGGAAAATTTGTATCTCCATTGGTATGATCAAACCTCTTTACAACTAAGGAAATTTTCTAACTATAAATTGTTTGTATATATTAAGCATACATGTTGTGTGCTATTTTGAATTATATCATTGGCACTAGAGAGAAATAATGCGTAAGATCCAAAGCCAATTATCTAGAACTTGACCATTGGATCCATACACCTAAATAAAAACATAGGCAGTAATAATGAAAAACTACATTTAACATATAGTTTACAATTTGTTCAACAAATTCTTAATATATTACATCTTGAAATGAATAACAATTGGCTGATTACAACATAAAATAACAATAAAAACATAGAATTTAAATGTCAGCCATCCTAGAACTATTCCTATAATGCTAAATCTATCTCAAATTCCTCCAGTTTCTAAGGAAATAAAGATAAAGGGTGAGATACAAAATCTTAGTTAGCTCTAAAAAGAAAGGGATGGATAGTTTAAAAAAATTTATTTCATAGGTATGTACAAAAACATGAAATTACGATGCATCTCATGATGAAGTTCTCAACTCCAATTTTTCATAAAAGCTTAACTGAAACATTCTTTCATTAAAATTGTGAAACTATGCATGACATCAAATATTTTCCTTGAAACAACAGAAAGTAGCCCAATATCTTGATAATTGAGACCTGATTGGTAAAATGGTCTGACCAAACCCCAATCAACGTTCTTATTGTTCTCCTCTACTTGTTGTTCCATGCCTATAACAAACCTGAATGTCCCACCATGAATAGGGTATTGCATGATCTGATTAATAAGAAGGTTATGCACTTGAGATGTTATGTATGAAATTCTTTGATAGTATTATGTTTGCAATGTGACCTTACTCCGTAACACTTATAGTAACTTAACAATACATAAAAAACTAAGTGAAAATTAATACTCTAAGTCCTCAATTAAATCATAAACCAGAGGAAAACATAGCCATAGGTATAACTCTTGACCAGAGGATGCATGTCCAAAGGAGGTATCATAAGATACACGTTCAAATGATGTATCATAACATACACATCCAGAGGATGTATTAGAGGGTACATCCATATGACATTTTGGAGAATACGCGTCTATAGGATGTTGAATAGTGATCAGAGTCGGAGGAAGAAGAATATGGAATAGAGTTAGAGGAAAAAGAATATGGAATAGAGTCAGAGGAAGAAAGAATAGGGAATAGAGTCGGTGGAAGAAAGAACTAGAGTAAGAAAAAATAGAGAAAGAATCTGAGGAAGAAAGAATAGACAAAGTGTTAGAGGAAGAAGAATAGAGAAAGAGTTAAAGGAAGAAAGAATATAGAAAGAGTTGGAGGAAGAAGAATAAAGAAAGAGTTAGAGGAGGAAGAATAAAGAAAAGGAGTTAGAGGTAGGACGAAGAAAACCACTGATGGCAGAAATACTTCGAATTTAACAATGATATCCACTACAAGTAAAACAAAGAAAGAAACCAAAGGCAGAAATACATAGAATTTTTAGAGCGAGCAATAAGAGGCACATGTATTTGCCTATAGGGGCAGAATTCGCTTGCACTAAAATTCAAATCTTAGAATTATGGAATTTCCTAAATGACTAACACAACAAAAAAGCACCAAGTATGCAAACCACATGCATGTCAATTTAAAGCATTTGGGTGCATATTCAAACCACCTAAATGCTAAAGATTTCATTTTACTCACGCATCTATGTTCTTTCAACCCTTACAATCCCCAAAATAATTTCAGACAAGAAATAAAGGATTTCAATGAATAAACCCCCATAACCCTCATGCTAAAAAAACAGAACTCACAAAAACAACACTAAAAAAGATGGTGATTCTGGTTCAAAATAGATCTGAGCCCCTCTTTTAGACATTTTCTCTTCTTCACTGATTTGAGTTGATTCTCAAGGATGAAGAGGCAGATTCTCGCATGCAAGGTTGTTGGGCAGCTTTGGGGAATTTTATTGAACTTTTAGTATTTGGAGGATTTGGGAGAGAAGCAAGAATGAAGGATTTGGAAAATAAGGTGTTCAGTAATCGACATTAGTGTTTTCATGATGTTTTGAGAGTGTGTGACTAGAAAATGAAAGAAAATGAAGGTGGAAGATGGGTTAGAACACGCGAAAAAAGGAGAAAGAGATAGAAGTAAAGGTGGCAAGCTCTCTCTTTGCCACTAGGACTTGTTAATGCTACTACTTCCCTTGTCTACCCTTGCTCCTAATTTAATATTACTAAAAATACAACATTAACAATAAAATTCTAGAAATTATAATACTTAAATCTTATAATACTTAAATTCCAGTTTGAAGGAGGATGATGCTTTCATTAATTTAGTTATGACTTGTTCCTTTTGGCTTTTCCTTTTCTCAACATCTATAGTGTCGTGCCTCATAATTCAAGGACAACACTTTTGGTACTTTTACTCTTTTTCCCATGTGAGGATGAATAGATAATAGAAGTTCATCCTCTCTTCATGATTGTTTATCCTCTGATGGGGATTCATCCTCTCTTCATGATTGTTTATCCTCTAACTTAGATTCATTATCTCTTTCATTATTGTTTTATTCTCTGACATAGATTCATCTTCTCTTTCATTATTGTTTAACCTCTAGCATAGAGGTTATAATTTCATCCTCTCGTAAGTGTTGTTTACCCTTTGTGTATGTCCTCTGATTTGATATAAGTACAAGGATGGAGTTTCTATTTTATAGAGTCTTGATGTGATTGTTGCTTTTTGCTTTCCTTTTTCCAACCATTTTGACTATTGTGTCATTCATGTCAAGTACTTCGCCTTTTTATACCTTTGTACTTTTCTTTATGTGTCAAATTTGTTATGAGGATATCCTCTACATATATCCTCATCTTGAGACTATATTCATCCTCTGATGTAACTGATTCTAAGGATGGTCATGGATGATCGTAAGTCTTTGAGAGATGGTTATATGTCTTTCTTTCCAATATGTGACTATTGGAATTTGGTGTAAACATGTTGATTTATTTTTTACTTGATATGTAACCTTCTAGAATATGATTTGTTAAAGACATTCTTATTATCCTCTTGATATATTATGGATAAAAAAATTCCTTCTTGTTTCTAATACCTTGAAGATTCCTTCTTGTTTCTAATACCTTATTATGGATTGAGGTGCTTGTGCTACTTTAAAGGCTTTTGTATAAATTTGAACAATGTTAACGTAGTGTTTTTGCACTGTTCATAGAAGACCTCATTTTTATATATGAGATTATGATTTTTTCTAGAGTCCACCCTCAGGTGTGAGGATGAAAGTTCTTATCTTCCACATAAGAGTATGTGATTTATGTGATGTCACTTCTATGTTTACTTTTGGTAACCCTTTAATAATGTGAACAACTTGTCAACTTTTGTCCTTTTGTACTTTTATGAAAATTACTTTTTCAATATTTGTGAGATGAAAATTATGATAAATATTTATCATCTGATATGAAATTGTGAAGAATACTCATCCTCGGACCTGAGATTATGATGAATATCCATCCTCAAGTTTATCCTCATATATAAGATTGTGAAAAATATTCACTATCAGATATGGATTCTTCATCCTCGGATCTAGAGTTTTCATCCTCTAATTTTCATATAGTCACATCTTGACCCATAGTTTTTTCTTGACTTCTTCCAAGAGATTTTATGTGTGATTGAGATGCAACATATTGCGATGATCATCCTCGACTTGTGGATAATCATATTTAATGAATTAGGCTCCTCAATTCTTTCATTGTTGAGTTGATACAACATACTTGTTTATGTGAGTGGCTTCAAACTTGACTACTTGTGTTCTTTCAACAAAAACTCAAATACAAACATTAGAAGATCACCATTTAGAAAACTTAAATTTATTTCATAAGGTTTGTTGTCATTGATGACTCTTCATCATATGCATATTTTTCATTGTTTTTAGTCTTATCTATCTTTAACCATTAGTTAATTTAAGGAGTTATTTGATATATTTTGTTAATTTTAGTTCTTGGATTTAAGGAAATGTTTATGTTTTTATTTCCATGATTAAGTAGATATTTTTTGTAGTTTTGCGTTGTTTCTTTGTTTTAGTGTAGTGCTGAATTTTAGTGAGAAATAAACATGACCTATGTGGAGTATTTCAGCCATATCTTGAGTTTTAGATGTCTAATTGGAGTCAAACCAAGTGCAAATGAAAGCTAATCTACATAGTTACAACTCTCATGAAGCCATCCGAACCAAATTCAGACTCAAAAGAGGATAAAAATGCAATAAACACCAAGCAGAAGATGTTGTGAGCTTGAAGCGCGTCCGAGGCGCATTTCCAAAATATTTTCACATCCTGATTCTGTCCAGGTCCGCCTGAATCCTGCATGGAGCACGTGACACACATTATAACACATTAAAACACCTTTTTCTCATTTTAAGGCATCTTTTTTACTATTGAGAAGTGAGAGACTTGTGCCCTAGCTGAGAATAAATAATCATTCATGAATCCTTCTTGTAGTTGTTTTTTAATCCCTATCTTTTGTATCTCTATCACGAGTAACTAAACTTTATTTGTTATGGATGAGTGAAACAAGATGAAACCCTTTTTTTTTATTTGATTTCTAGTTATATGAATGAGCTTATTGAATTATTTTTCTCACTTATGTGCTTAATGTTTTTTATTGCTTGATCAACATTAAAATGTGATACATTCGTATTTTGAAACGAAAGTGGACTTTACGAATGCTTGAGATGAGAAATTCATGATATTGTAGTCTAGGGATAGATGTAGGTCATGAAACCAATTAAATTTGCTACAAAGGAAACCGTTTAAAAAGTGAATTTTTGTACCGTAAAACTTAATTCTAATATTAAATTCAGTAAGGGATTAGGGGTTACTTTGGATTTAAAATTTTTGTCACTAAGATGTTAGGGCAAGAATAATAAAGAGAATTTGGTAATAATTCAAATGAATTTAGTAACTAGAATCAAATTAGAAGCCTAGGTTTTAAGGAAATGTTTATGTTTTTATTTCCATGATTAAGTAGATATTTTTTGTAGTTTTGCGTTGTTTCTTTGTTTTAGTGTAGTGCTGAATTTTAGTGAGAAATAAACATGACCTATGTGGAGTATTTCAGCCATATCTTGAGTTTTAGATGTCTAATTGGAGTCAAACCAAGTGCAAATGAAAGCTAATCTACATAGTTACAACTCTCATGAAGCCATCCGAACCAAATTCAGACTCAAAAGAGGATAAAAATGCAATAAACACCAAGCAGAAGATGTTGTGAGCTTGAAGCGCGTCCGAGGCGCATTTCCAAAATATTTTCACATCCTGATTCTGTCCAGGTCCGCCTGAATCCTGCATGGAGCACGTGACACACATTATAACACATTAAAACACCTTTTTCTCATTTTAAGGCATCTTTTTTACTATTGAGAAGTGAGAGACTTGTGCCCTAGCTGAGAATAAATAATCATTCATGAATCCTTCTTGTAGTTGTTTTTTAATCCCTATCTTTTGTATCTCTATCACGAGTAACTAAACTTTATTTGTTATGGATGAGTGAAACAAGATGAAACCCTTTTTTTTTATTTGATTTCTAGTTATATGAATGAGCTTATTGAATTATTTTTCTCACTTATGTGCTTAATGTTTTTTATTGCTTGATCAACATTAAAATGTGATACATTCGTATTTTGAAACGAAAGTGGACTTTACGAATGCTTGAGATGAGAAATTCATGATATTGTAGTCTAGGGATAGATGTAGGTCATGAAACCAATTAAATTTGCTACAAAGGAAACCGTTTAAAAAGTGAATTTTTGTACCGTAAAACTTAATTCTAATATTAAATTCAGTAAGGGATTAGGGGTTACTTTGGATTTAAAATTTTTGTCACTAAGATGTTAGGGCAAGAATAATAAAGAGAATTTGGTAATAATTCAAATGAATTTAGTAACTAGAATCAAATTAGAAGCCTAGGTTGGATTCGAAGTGAAACTCATCCATGACATTTTTCTTATAATAAAGGATCAATTTTATTACTTTTGTTAATTTCAAATATTATTTCAATCAATTCAAAAATTTTTTGTTCAATTTTAGTAATTAAATATAGTTCAATAGTAAAACGCAATTCTTGAGTTCGACACTTAGTATTACCATTTTAATTTTTACTTGCAACAATTCAGTACACTTGCTGAAATGCTATCAGTCATTAAAACACATATCAAAAAGGTTTTTCCTTCAAACATAACTAAGAATTCATAATATCCATATCTAGTTCTAAAGGTTGTTTTAGGGATGTCCTCTGACTTTATCCTAATTTGATGATATCCAGTTCTCAAATCATTCTTGGAAAATGCAGTAGCTCCTCATAATTGATCTAAAAGGTCATCTATCCTTGACAGAGGATATTTATTCTTAATGGTTACTTTGTTTAACTGTCTATAATATATACAAAGTCTTATGCTGCCATCTTTTTTCTTCACTAACAATATTGGAGCTCCCAAAGATGACACACTTGGTCCGATAAACCAATTGCTTATTAGATCCTCCAACTAGTTTTTCAGCTCAGTCAATTCAAGTGGAGACATTCTATATTGGGCAATGGAGATTAGTCATGTTCTAGGAGCCAAATCTATAGAGATTCTATTTCTCTTTATGAAGGTAAATATTTCATATCTTTTGGAAAGATATCTTCACACTCACTGACCACAGGGGTGTTTGATAATTCTACTTCTGACCTTGAGTAAAGAATAACAACAATAGTATGCCTTGACCCCCATTGTTTAAACAGTGGAAGAGTTGGGAAGAATTGGAAAGGGGTGGAAGTTCTGGTGGCTCTAGTTGGGGACTATTTGGGGGAAGGATAATTTCATTACCAGAGTCACTGAATGTTTAGAAATCAAGTCTATTCGTAGTATAATGTCTAATCCCTTAAGGGGTAAGCAAACTAAATCTATCAAAAACATTATCTTAAATAAGATAGTTGGACACTAATGACACATTAAGGAAGTTTCAATTAAATTCTTACTTGCAGTAGTTACAACTGAGGGTAAAGGTAATTCCTGTAAGAGAAGATTGAGTTGCAAAACACAATATGAGGATATGAATGAATGTGATGCACCAGTGTCAAACATGACAGTCAAAGGAGTTTGATTTATGAAACAAATACCAATAATAAAATTATGATTCTTACCTTTTTTAGCGCTGAGGGAAAAGTCTCTCCTAATGTTAGGTTTGCTTGGGTTGGAATCTCCTTCTTTTAGGCGTGTTGGGCAAGAAAGAACCATATGACCAGGCTATTTGCAGTAGTAGTAGACTTGCTTCCCAACCAAACAATATCTCCCATTCTCCTTGCAACACTTAACACATTTCTTTGATCTTGGGGAATTGGAGGATTGTACTTGCATTTTTTTTTCCCTTGAGGAGTCATTACCTTCAATTGCTGGTCAAACCTTTAAGACTATCTCTTTTGCTGCCACTTAGCTTTCCTCTCCTCTTGTACCTTCTTTAAACTGTCCTACATAATGTAGCTCTTATGTACTAGGGTGGAATAATAGGTAAGCTCCATATAACCTATATTTCCTCTGATTTCATACCTAAATCCCCACTAAAATTGGTTTATCTTCCACTCTTCAGTGGGTGCATATTGGGCTAGGGATAACCTAACCATTTCTTCAAACTAAACAACATACTCTACAACAAACATATTTATTTGTTGTAGGTGCACAAACTCCAGCTTCTTTTGTCTTCTGTCACTTCTTGGACATTACTTGTCCAAAAAGGCCACTTCAAAGTGTTCCCAATTCATAGGGGTTCCTTGAGTCTGAACATAAGTCTTTGCACCCCTCCACCCTTCAGTAGATGAGAAGCAAATGCCACCTTATGTTATTTAGTATAGGGGATTACTTCAAAAGCCTTCTTAATCTCATCCATCCAAGCTTGTAACTCTAAGGGATTGTGGCTGCTCAAGAAGGTTTGAGACTGTAACTTAAGGAAATCATAGAAAAATCTACTGGCATTTTGAGTGCCATCTCTTTGTACTGCCATTTGTTGCACCAAATTATGGATAGTTGTGGCTTGCATTTGAATACACAAAATACTAAGTTGATCAGACTTAGCATTAGGTGAAATGATAATTAAAATGTATGGTAAAATAAACTATTCTAATTCCTAAATAATAACACATAGTCCTAATGAATTAATTTGGCTCTGATACCAAAATATAAGACTCGTTACCAATTATCTATAAATTGACAATTAGATCTATACACCTTAATAAAAACATACGCAGTAATAATGAATAATAATATAAAATCACCAAATTCAATTGCAACTACATTTAACAATTTTAGTTTACAATTTGTTCAACAAATTCTTAATATATTACATCTGGAAATGAATCAGAACTGTCTGATTACAACATAACATAAAAATAAAAACATTTCAATTTTTCATAAAATTTTAACTGAAACATCTCACGTTAAAGTTCTCAATTTCAATTTTTCTTAAAAGCTTAGCTGAAACATGCTTTCATTAACATTTAGAAACTATGCATGACCACAAATATTTTCCTTGAGAGAAGGGAAAGTCGTCCAATATATTGATGTGAGTCACCAAGATAATTGAGACCTGATTGGTAAAGGTGGAATGGCCAAACCCCAATCAACATCCTGATTGTTCTCCTATACCTGTTGTTTCATGCTTGGAGCAAACCTGAATGTCCCACTGTGAATAAGGTCATGCATGATCTAATTAATGAGAATGCAATGCACTTGAGATTTTATGTATGCAATACCTTGATAGTATTATGCTTACAATGCATCCTTACTCCATAACACTTATAATAACTTAAAAATACATCAAAAACCAAGTGAAAATCAATACTATACGCCCCTGATCAGAGCTGAAACGAGAGGCAAATGTAACTAGAGGAATAACTCATGACTAGAGGATACATATCTAGAGGAAGTATCAGAGGATACATGGCCAGAGAAAGTATCAAAGGATATGCGTTTAGAGGATGTATCATAGGATAAACGTCCAAATGATGTATTAGAGGATACACATCTAGAAGATGTATTAGAAGATACACGTCCAAATGATGTATCACAAGATACACGAAAAGAGGATGTATTAGAGGATACATATCTAGAAGATACACGTCTAGAGGGTGTATTAGAGGATACGCGTATAGGGGATGTATCAAAGAATACGCGTCAAGAGGTAGATGAAGATAAATAGGGAACAAAGTCAGAGGATGAAAGAATAGAGAAAGAAAGACTATAGAAACAGTGAGAGGAAGAAATAATAGAGAAAAAGAGAAAGGAAGAAGAATAGAGAAAGAGTCAAGAGAAGAAATAATAGAGAAAGAGTTAGAGGAAGAATAATAGAGAAAAAGAATCAGAGGCAAGACGAAGAAAACCACCAGAGGCAGAAATGAAGAAAACTACCAGAGGCATAATTAGAGTTCAAGTTACTTTTAATCTTCCTTCACAAGCAATTACAAGTAGAAATACATACAACCATCAGAGACAAAACACATTGACAAGTGTGGAAAACATCCAAGCACGTATATTTGCCTTTAGAAGCAGAATCCGCACCTTGCACTTAAATTCAAATTCCAAAATTACGGGATTTCCTAATTCACTAACACATCAAATAAGAAACAAGTATACAAACCACATACATGTCAACTTAAATCATTTGGGTGCAGATTCAAACTACTTGTATGCTAAAGATTTTATTTCTCTCACGCATCTATGTTCATTCAACCCTTACAATCCCTAAAATAATTTCTGACAATAAATAAAGGATTTCAATGAATAAACCCCCATAACCCTCATGCTAAAAAGAAGTTAATGTAACAGAACTAACAGAAACGACATTAAAGAAGAAGATGATTCTGGTTCGAAATAGCTCTGAGCTCCATAACGACACTAAAGATATTGTTATATTTGGGTGCAGATTCAACTATACATAACAATATCAATATTTCAGAGAACATAAAAAAATTTCTAATATCAATATTTCAGAGAACATACAATTTTTTTTAAGTCTATATCAACAATGGTATAATAAGAAGAAATAGAAAAAGGCACGTTAAAACAATATAAATTGAATTTTAAAAAGTTTATACTTTAATAACAAATTGTTGGCCTAATCGTAAATTATATTCTTATTTAAATATTAATATTAGTTATCTAATAAGTGACATGTGACAGAGTTTTATATTTTATAGATCTCACTAAAAATAACTATTTTTCATTAAAAGATGTTTTTTTTTTTTTGGGTAATGATACTATGTAGTATTCAATTTGACGAAATTAAATAATTGTAGAAACTAAAAATGTGTGATAGGTCTATCTCGAAGACATTAATTATTTTTTATTTTTCATCTAAGGAAATCTTAGAGAGTTAAGTTTTACTCTCTTTGACTCGATATGTCTAAATATGAGATAAGAAATTTCAGTGTCAATGAAATTTAAATGATGTGTATTGGTATTAGAAACATGTTTCATGTTTCAACGTATATCCGGCAAATACATTGAATGACACATAATATACTATGTAATGAAATATAAGTCCAAATCGGACCAAAAAGTGATGTATTTAGACCAAATGTCAATCGCAAAAATTGATCACAAATATATCAAAGCTTATAAATAGAATTCAAGCTCAAATGTTTAAACTAAAGATATGATAAAATTCTCACATTTTTTGTTTATCTTAGGAAAAAAGTTTGAAAGCATGTAAATGATCAAACAAAGAGTTGCATAGAGACTAATCATATATATATATATATATA
>NC_021164.2:20092346-20121437 GCF_000331145.2 Cicer arietinum | reverse complement strand
TATATATATATATCATTGTCTTCCTATTTCCAGATATAAAATAACTTCTACTATTCATTTGAAGTCTAACTCGAAGTCAACTAATTTTATCAGAAGCTCTTGAACTCATTGCAAAGCATGAAGAAATTCATAAGTTTCATCTTCGAGAGCTAAACACATAGAAGAATGTTGGACTTTAGTCCTCTTAATCCTAATTTTGACATAATTAACAAACATACAATGTTCATACATCATATGATAAATCTAACATTTTAATTGAGCAAGATTTCAGGAACAACAACTCAACCCTACATACTTGAGACAATTGCTTGGAACTCAAGAAATCAACTAAAGTTGAAAATCTACTGAGCAAATCGATTGGGAAATCGATTTCGTAAAAGGGTTGTAAGGAAACATATTGTTTGTGGTTACACAATTGATTAGGCAATCTACTGGCACAATCAATGATAAATATTGTGCAAGTCAGTGGCAACCCGTTTTGAAGGCTAATCGATTGGCACATCAATTGTGCAAACCAAAAAGTAAAAACTGATTGAAACAAATCGATTGAGAAATCGATTGGGCAAGTCACAGTGACAATCCATTTACTAGGCTAATCAATTGGCAAATCGATTGCTTAAATAATATTTCAAAAATAACATGACCTGTGACAAACACAATCGGACAATCTATTGTGAGAATTTCAATCATGTTAAGTTTGGTATCAATCGATTGGGAAATCGATTGAACTAAACAACTGGTAAGAACTTTTCAGAAAAATAGTACCAAATCGATTGGCACTCTGATTAACATGAAATAAGCTAAGTTCCTGTTTTAAACACAATCGATTGGCAAATCGATTGAAACAAATATTTTGAAATCACAATGAACTCTTAGTTTGTGGCCAAATCGATTATGTGTATTTGTGAATCGATTATGTGACTTAGTAAATTGATTAAGTAATCGATTGGTGTGACTTTATTATTGGAACAAAACACCTGACATCGATTATGCAATCGATTCATATAAGTCTGCACATAATTTACTGAAAAGTGTTTTTAAAAGAATCGATTGGGAAATCGATTAGTTTATGTAGTTTCAAGATTCAAGAAAAACAAGACTCGCGATAATTGATTGGCAAATCGATTAGGCCTATTTATCACTTTAATGAATCGATTGGTACATCGATTTATTAGTTGTTTTTCAGAAACTATATAAACAGTTTTCAATCATTCTCTCAAAAACACATCAGAATACTTTTGAACACTTGAATATACTTCAAAACACTGAAGAACTCTTAAGAACATTTTGTTAACATTCTGATATTGCTTTTTCAGATCAAGACAAAAAGATTATCCATAATCATTAAGAGAGCTGAAAAAGAATTCTTGAGAGAAAAGACAATGATCTCATAAACACTTATTGAACAACCAGATTCTTGTGAGATACATTGATCAAGATTGAAGACACACTTTGTACTTCTTTTATTTTGTTTGTAACAAATACTCTGTAAAGAAACGACTGTGAAAAATCCAGCTAGAAACTGGTGGCGATCTTCTTGGGTGAGAGGTCTCATCAAGAAGGAGCTGTACTTGATTTTATGTGAGTCTGCCGAGTGACTGCAAGGATCAAGGGGTTAAGCAATAGGAAAGAGATTGAGTTAGATAGATAGGTTTCGAGGAAACTGGACAATCTGTAAACAAGTCTCGATTCTTTCTATTGAAGAAAAAACTGAAATCCAGTTGGATTGTCAGGACTGGATGTAGGTTGTCTTATTGACAACTGAACCAGGATAAACCTTGGTGCATTCTATCCCTTATCCTTTTACTTTTAATTGTTAATCTTGTATGCCGTATTATAATTCCGCTGTGTATGAATCTGAATAAATCTTGCATCGTATAATTGTATGTTCGATCTTAATTGTATGCTAGACGTATTTGATTTTCTATATTGTTTTAATTTGTTAAAAACTGATATATTCTGTAATTACGAGGTCATAATAATCAACAAAGAAAACCATTGAGTTTTAACTATGAAAAAATTATCATTATTGTCACGAATATATATTCCGATTCCAACTCTATACACCTGATTTTTTTTATATTGTGGTTTATTTAATTTTAAAAAAAAAAACCTATTTTGATTATAATATTATATTAAAATAGAACCCCAAATTCTATTTGCGAGAACTCGTCTTTATTTATGTCACATCCTTTAATATTTACCAATTCAAAAAAATAATTATGATGTGGCACCTTCCAAAGCACACTTTTTTTCATTTTCTACTTTGCATTCTATTTTATTTCTCCAATATCTAACACAAACATTATCACCTGTGGATCCAAATACAACTATTCCATCATTACACTTAAGAGCTTTAATTACTCATCAAAACTTTTATTTTAATAACTCATACAAAAAAGAACAAATCATACAATATCTTCAAAGCATCACAATGCAATATCAACTTCATACACACATCATAAAGATCTATCTTATATTTTTCAACCACTTTCTTGCACATTCTTAGTTTTAGTTCAAGCAATGACATTATGAAATACAACCAAGCTACACCAATAATATTGTTTCATTGTTGTCAATTGTTGTTCCTTCAATAATATTGTTTCATTATTGTCAATTATTATTCAACATTATATATAACTATTATTGCATAGGACATAAATTTTTCTCCTACGATGTTGAATGCATTTCTCTTAATCGAAACAAACAAAAAGAATAATATTAAACATTTGGAAATAAATAATTTCTAACTATTTCACTATTTACTCGAAACTTTCTATGTATGAATCATCAACAAACTTTTCTTGCCTATAATTTTTTGTATCCTACTCTTGATGTTTCTGGACCGTGTCAAATAATTATTTGAAAATTTCATTTCATATTTTAATTATATAGAAAAAAACAATAGTTAAAGTAATTGAAACTGTTATCCATTCAAAATACCATTACTATAAACTTTGGTTATGTTCTATATTGAATTTTTATTCGACTTGACAATTTTTTGTAATAAATATTTTTATTATGTAAAAGAATTGTTATTATTTATGGTTTTTGAAGGTTAAGACATTTCTATATACTTTGTTGTGTTTTTTCTATATATACCACCTATATTTGCATACGTGAATAATTATTTCATTCTTTTGAACAATCTGCCACTCACAAATGAATGTTGTAATAAATCGCAAGACACACAATATCATTTAGTGCATTCTTAGATTGACGATGAGATTGTTAGAATTACGATGAACATATAAAATTGAAAATGTCAAAAAGTACATAAATTTATAAATCTAATGTTTCAAAACTAATATAAATTATATAAAATGAAAAACATATCATAGTTAAATGTACAACCTTTTTTTATCTTAGAAGAGATGGTAAGTTTCACCATAATTGTCTCACACAACTTTGAGGTTCCCAATTCGAACTCAAGACATGAAGTCTAATCTAGAAATATCGCGATTTGTCAATTGAACTAATACTTAAGGATAAAGATGTTAAATGTAAAACTTTAACAATAAAGAAAATACATAACTATTTAAAAAATATATCAATAGAATGAACGCTTCAATGAACCCAAAAAGCTAACCAATTTCACATTTAAAATATATTAAAGACAAGAATTGCATCTCTGAAGTTGTAAAATCTTATGAATAGTATCATATATCAATATACTTTGCATGAATTGTATTATACAATAATGTTTTACTTTTCCTTTGTATTAAAGCAAACTTATTTACCTGTAGGCACATAAACGCTTGAGTATATTCTACTCTAAAACAAAAATAACAATAATTTTAAATTACATATTATTGTTAGTTTATAGTCACTAATTTATTAAATTCTTCATAAAATGGTTTCAATGTGTTATATAATTTGATGACATAGAGAAAAAGTTGTAATAGAATTGTTGACACATGGAAACAAAAGGTGGACAAATTCATTGGTAGTGTTGGACAAATTCATTTTAAAGATGTTGATGTCAAAGATGTGAGACCACTAACAAATTCATTGGTAGTGTTGCCCTGCAGTAAAATATCAATATATTGAGTTAAAATTCAGGAAGAAGAAACATTTAGAGAAGTATACTGCAGATAGATTTCACCTGTTGGAGACTAAATTATGGGATTCAAATTAACAAAGTAAATGATGGAAAATTGTTTTCCAATCTATTTCAACTCCACTGTTTATATATGGAGAATATAATGAGTATTATTATACACTTAAACTTAGGCTTGGAATATGCTTTGGGAGACTGATTTGTATAGGTTGATAAGCCCCTTGTTGTACTAAAAATAAAAATGTTAATTGTTATTACATTATTACTTAATCTAAAGTAAATTATAAACAAAAACTAATAAATCCCATTATTAAAAAATTAAGTCAATTTCTTAAATTACTTTCTATATCCAATAAATTGAATCATAGAAAAATAATTGAACAATTAAAAAGTTAAAAACTAAAATTAAATGAAAAATATTTTATTAATACTATTATTAAATAGTAAAAAAGTTAATACTAATTTATTTTATTTTATTGTATAAAAATAATAATTTTGTTTGTAATTCATTCCGAAGAGAATATAGCAAAGCATGATTGTAATGGTTCTAGTTATTGTTACCAACTTAGTTTTATTTCATTATATATCACTCATCTTCAATAGGAGTGGGAATAGGTCAGGTCAGGTCAGGCTTTGAAAGGCCTGAGCCTGACCTACGATTAATTTTTTAGGCCTAAACCTGGCCTACGGTCTATCATAAGCTTTTTTTTCGGTCTGGCCTTACCTTTTTAAAAGTCTGGCTCATACCACATGCTCTCCACATACCAATATCAATGTACATATCTATATAATTAAACAAAAAATAATTTTTAAAAAATCTGAAACAAACATCCTTTAAACTATAAAACATAATTCTTGATTTCAAAGAGTAGAATTTTTTTTTTCTTTCTGAAACATTATTACCTCTCAAACAAATATGGAAAGACTACTGAGTTATTGACTAATTGAATGGCTACCGAATATGGAACGACTACCAAATATGGAATGGCTACCGAATATGGAATGACTACTGAGTGATTGTCTAATTGATAGAATTTAAAATAAGAAATAATATTATTAATATAATAATAAAAAATAACATAATAAATAATTAAATATATATATGCCGGCCTGTCAGGCCTAATAGGCTTTTTTATAAACATGAACCTGACCTGTTTAAATAAATAGGCTTTAAAAATAGTTTGAGTCTAGCCTTTTTATTAAATAGGTCAGGCCAGACCATAGGCATCTGTCGGACAGCCTAACCTATTCTCATCCCTAATCTTTAATTAAGTAATAAAACTAATTTAAAAAGAAAAAAATTATGCAATAAAACTTAGTTTTGAGTGTGCCGCTTCATCTCATTTTTGGAATTTTGAAGTCTTTTATTTATTTTGGATCGGTTTATGGTAATTTTTTTTAGATCAATTTTAAGGTGAACATCCTTAATATCAATACAAAATTGGTAGGCAATATTTAATTCGCTTAACCCATTTGTATTTATTTCTTTCATTTATGTTCTCTAGTTATTGTCCAAATTTTATTGATTGTTCGATGATAAGGTTGTTACAATATAATACTTTTTAGTTTAGGATATTAAACAATCAACCGTCTTCTTTTTATTTATAGTTTCTCTCTAAAACGAGTGAGTGGGTTCCTTGGCCTTAGCTTGACACAACAACTCCAACAAATTTCCAAACCGCAAACAATCTCACTAACCACATTAATCTATATAATCACAAGCTCACACCATTATTCTTCAATATAAAAACTAAGCAAAACATTTCCTCCATACTTTCCCTCTCTTCTCAATAACTCAATTTGAATAATCTTTGATATAATTAATAAACATGCATATTAATTGAACCATGGCTGGTCATCAAGTAATCAACTTCTCCTTTTGGAACTTTGTTTTAGTTGTTGTGATGGTAACATTTTTTACTACAAATGTTAGTTTTGCCGAACAATCTAAAATATAAGGCATGAAAATGAATGTGATTGATCAATGTTGGAGATTTAATCTTGAATGGAGGAAACATCGACAACAACTTGCCATGTGCTCAGTTGGATATGTAGGAAAAATGACAAACAACATAGGTAAAGACCTCGTTCATTATAAAGTTATTGATCTTAGTGACCACCCTTTAAACCCACAACCTGTAACTTTGAGATATCGAGCTTCTAACATTCAAGGTAAAGTTTGGATCACCTTCCAAAGGGACATGAACATTAGACTTGAGAGACCTCTTCTCATTAGTAGTTTCACTACCATTAAAGGTCGAGGTGTCGATGGTCGAAGTGTCAAATGCTCACATCACTAATAATGCATGTTTGATGATCTATAAGGTAGTGATTAATAGCAAACTTGATATTACTAAAAAAAGAATTGAATTTGAGATGAAAATTAGAGATGATACAAATGCAAATGCAATTTATGTGTTTTATCATTTCTAACAATAAAATAGAGATAATTTTTTTATCATCTCTAACAATTAAAAATAAATTTAGAGACAAATTACTATTATTTTATCTAACTTTCGGCAATAATTTTTTTTTTATCATACTAGATTTTATAATTGTTATTATAATTTTTAAATTTCTTCTTTTATTATTCATGCACATATCTTTCACTTCTTAACTTAGAATGATATGTTTATTATTTGTGATTAGGCAACAAACATAATCATCCACGAAATTAGGGTTCATCATTGTTGACCTCAAGCTCTCGAAATGGTGATGGGTCCCAATGGAAAGATAATGCCATTGGGTCAAGTGGATGGAGATGCAATTAGATTGGTTTATGCTTCAAAGATTTGGATTGACCATAACACGCTTTATGATTGCCAAGATGGTCGTCTTGATGTTACACGAGGTTCTACTGATGTGACAATCTCCAATAATTTGTTTAGGGAGCAAAATAAAGTTATGCTTCTTGGACACGATGATGGATTTGTAAGAGACAAGCACATGAAAGTAACAGTCGTATACAACTATTTTGAGCCTAATTGCCGCCAACGCACGCCTAAGTAATTAATAATTACAAAATTTAATAGTTAAAAAATAAGTTCAATGGAGATGCATTGTCAATGAGAACTCATCATATTATTACATAAACTTAATTTGTAACTATATTTAAAATGTAACAACAAAATACTACATTTTTGTTAGAGGTCGGTATAAACTAACAATGCATCTTTCATTTTCTCTTAAAAAAACTGACAAAAATTATTGATTATCTTGGTTATTAATTAAAAATGTATAGTATTTGTCATCGATATGCACATGTTGCAAACAATCTTTATATTGGTTGGGTGCAATATGCAATTGGTGGAAGCATGGAACCAAGCCTTAAAAGCCATTCAAAGCTCTTCATAGCACCAACGAAGAATAAGGAGGTAATGATGTCATGCAATATATATACCAATTTCTTATGACCATGTCATTTCAAAAATGATTTCAATATGTTATATTAATTGATTGGTTAATTATATAATGTGTGCAGGTGACATAGAGAAAAAGTAGTAATTCAATTGAAGATGTGTGGGAATTTTATTCAGTTGGAGACACTTTTGAAAATGGTGCAGCCTTCATAGATACAAAAGGTGGCCAAGTGAAAAAACATAATTATAGTCCTGAACAAAATTTTGAAGTTGTTGATGCAAAATATGTGAGATCGTTGACAAGCTCTCCTGGAGTGCTAAAATGTAATAAAACTTCAATACGTTAACTTAAAATATGTGAGGAATAACTTTCTCAATCTCATGAATCACAATCTTATTGCACACTTAAACTTAGACTTGGAATATACTTTGGGTGGCTTACTTGTATAGGTTGATAAGCCCCTTGTTGCACTAAAATTTAAAATATTAATCATTACTACATTATTAATTCATATGAAATAAATTATAAATAAAAATACATCAAACTATGTCTATTAAGAAAAATAGTTGATTCCCTTTATTCTATGTAGTATAAAAAAAATTAAGTAAAGTTATTTATACTCTCTAACCAACAAATTGAGTCATACAAAAAAAATGAATAATTAAAAATTTAAGAACTTAAATTAAATGAAAAATATTTTATCAATACTATTATGGAATAGTAAAGAAGTTAATGATATTTTCTTATATTTCATTGTAAAATTAATTAATTAATTTTGTTTGTATTTCATTCATGATAGAGTATAGCCGCATACATGATTTTTATGGTTCTAGTTATTGTTATCAACTTAGTTGTATTCTATTATATATCATTTGTTTTGAACTACATAATAAAACTAACTAGAGTGTGCTCCGCGCGTTACGTGGTAGGTATTGATATATTTTTATATGTGTATATATAAATTTTTTATTAAAATATATAATTATTTTTTAGTACAAAAAAAGATAAAATAAATATATAATAAAAGATTTGTGTAACTAACGATACAATTATTTGTAATCTTAAAAATTTAGGAGAGTGTTAAAATTTTAAATATGTCAACATGAAATGAAAATGACTTTTTTTTTTTTTATAAACATCATTTATTTAATTATTTACATACTTTAATTTTTGGTTTACTTGCACCTTTGTTGTTTCTCAACGATTTTAGTTGAAGAATTAACCATAATTGTTTTTTTTTAAGAATCTTTAAATATTTGTAACTAATAATGTTATATTGTTTCTTAATGTGATATAAACAAATGTATTGTAAACTTGAAATTAGAGAATCGAGATCGAATAATATTTTTTAAAAGCAAATATAAAAGTGCAAAGACACCATTGTGATTAATTAGCATCTCAATTGTATTGACACTTCTATTTACCTATAAATATTTAGGCACCCTAAAAATATTATTAATAAAATAAAAAGATCGATAACAAAAAAATAGTGGGAGAAAATAACTAAAATAATCTAAGATTGAATAATCTTTTTATTTATATTGCTAATATGAAGTTTATTTTAAATAGTAAAAGATTGAATCATTATAATAACACTTTTTTAAATATAATTAGTTAAGTTGTAAGCTTTTCTTTGCCAACATATGTTAGCATTAGCACATCAAAAAATTAAAATCGATTATATAATTTATTTAAATTGTAAATACAGATATGTGTTATAGTATATATTTCTTGTTATGGAAATACAATAATGTTAATCTTTTAAGAGAGAGTTTTGTCGTCTATTGTTTTGTCGTCTATTGTGGTCCAACTTGGTTTGAGAGATTAATCTTTGCAATTATGGACGGAGGATATCATATTCACATAATATAAGATATTGCTTTTGAATGATAGTTGTATGATTTCTTAAAGATATCCTACACAATCACTTTAAAAAATAATTTGTACTTTATCATTTTGTATAGCAAAATTAAACCAATCATAATATTTTACATTAAGATCTTCATACGCTCCAAAGATTTATAATGACTTTTAGATTTCTTTTTATTTTAGAGATGTAACATTTCGTTTACTTTTTGTTAGTGCAATTTAAGTGAGGGACACCGAAAAATTTAAAGAATGTTTCGAGTATAAAATCTGATAAAACTAATATAACTACTAATTTACTTATAAAAAAATATGTTTGAGATATTAATAATGAGAATGAATATGTCATTATTTTATTAGTGGTAAAGGAAAATTAAAAGTAAAATAATAGCTATAAGGATAACTGAATTTTTAAATTAATTTTAGTATTAGTGTGTATATATTTGTTGAAATTTGAAACATTTTGTTAAAGGTAAACTTCTCGAGTTCAAAATCTAATAAAACTAATATAACTACTAATTTACTAATATTTATTTATAAAAAAAATATATATTTTAGTTATTAATAATGATATTGAATATGTCATTATTATTTTTTTGCGAAAAAGTAAAATTGTAGCTTTTAGGATAAATGAATTTTTCAATTAATTTTAGTATTAGTGTGTATTTATTTGTAGAAACTTGAAGCATTTTATTTCAGATAAACTTCAATTACAATTATTTATCACATAAAAACAATTAAAAAAAATAAAATTTCAATCTTTTATATTAAAGAGTAAAATGTCGTTGATCAAATTTTTTTATTAAAGTTAAAAATATAATAAGTTCAAATTATTTTAAAAGTCTATATTTTATCTTGGTTGAGTGAGATGTGTGATAAATTTGAATCCTTTAATATTAAATTGAGTAAACATGAAAGGGGTCATGTTTGAAAGAGAACTATGAATAACTCTGGATTCTTTCTGACATATAGAAAATATTAAAGATGTCATGAAAATCTAGTAGAATGAAAATCTAATAAGTCAATTCTTTCTAACATAGAATTTTGATTTTTCAAACTCAAAGTATGTTCCTTTGAAATATGTCGAGATGCCCCAGTTTCCATTTTTTGTCTTTTAATACCGATAAAATATCTTAGAACACGAAACAACATATAAATATATATTTGTAAAAGTGTTTTGTATAGTTGTGTGGATAATTTATAGTTAGTTACATAGGCAAAGATAAGTGCATCGAAGACACAAATTTTCCAAGAAACGAACAGATATGGCATTGTGAGATCGGATTCAGATATGGCTTTGTGAGATCAGATTCTTATATGGCTTTGTGAGATCAGATTCATACTTGTAAATAATTACTGGAACATTTGGGATGAGAAAACGTCAATATGATGTATTTTGTTACCAATTAATTTACAAGATATGTAGAGTTAGATATGAAGGAGCCGCATATGTTGATTGTAGTGAGAATATAGTAGAATTATTTTTATGATGAGCCTTTTTTGAAAGGGTATTTATTTTATGTATAAATTTTGGAATAGAAGATGTAAGACGAATAATAGAGATATATGAAGGGTGCCACATAAGAATATAAACGATGTGGCGCAAATGCTATGATGTGGCACATAAGTGTATGATGTGTCATTCAAAAGAGTTGAAATTTTGTTTTAATATATTACTAGATTTCAACCCGCGCAATCGGCGGGTGTCTTGAGATTTATTTTCAAAAAATTAGTAACCATTAAAAATGATAATATATATATATATATATATATATATATATATATAATTTATAAATTTCCTTTAGAATTAATCATTTATAAATTTTCTTTAGAATTAATCTTAGTAGCATAAATGCAATCACTTATTTACAATTTTATTTATAAATTTTATCTCAAAATAATAATAGTTAATTAGATGTATGAATTATAGAAAAGAAAATGGATAGTAAAGTGCTAATCACGTCACAAAAGAATAACTTGAAAAAAATATTAAAAGTTACATTAACATATATAAAATTCACAAGGCAACTAAAGAAATTAAAAAATGGTTGAATGATTTAAATTGATAGTAGTAATTACTTTTGTTTCTACAATAATAGATTATTTTAAAGGAAAAAGTTTGAACTAAAACAAATGTATAACATAAGTGCAGCTTAAAAAAAAACATTAATTAAATTCAATTATGAAAATATGTGCATTTAAAATAGAATAATTCTGGAACCAATATATACTTTGTTTTCATTGTATTAGTGTGAAAAGCAACATCACTCTTAAAGATAAATATTTCCTCCGTCTTATTTTAAATATCTCATTTGAAGTATGGACAATTCTTTAAAAAATGATTAGGTTATTTGATTTTAATGATAAAATGTTTCATTTACTCAATTTTTTTATTAATTGCAATTAGCGGAATAATTTGATGAGTTTAAATATAATAAGTAAGAGTATTAACGGAATAATTAGTGTTGTATAGATATTGTAAAATGACAAATAATTTAGGACAAACAGAAATGACAAATGAGGTATTTAAAATGAGATTGAGGAAATAATTGTTTCCTTGTAAGCTTGACTTGTCAAAATGGAATAACAATTTATAAATTCGTTATAAATATAAAATATTTGGTTAAAACCTAATGCGTAGCCTCCATCTGTTCATCGTCAGCTCACATGTCTCTTGTTTCGGGTCTTTTTTTGTTGAGATATATATGAGTCAAAAACAACAAATGTAATGTCACTCATGATTCAATTATGACGCAAAAGGAAATATTGAAATTTGATTTAGAGAACGTAAAGTTAAAAACATGGATTAGAGGTTTCAAGTAGACAAATATGTTGTTATTATTGTTCTTTAATTACTTTGGGAAGTTTAATTTTTCAAGAATTGTGTAAATTCCAACAATTGTTCAGTTTATTAATTTATTGTACTAAAACAATATGCATTGTAATAATAAATCTACTGATGGAAATTAGGAACTATCAAGACCTTATGGCTTTAAAAAAGAAGAACAAATGACCTAATAAGAATGATTGAAAGGAGGCAAAAAAAACAACAATAATTGACATTGACATAAATTAAATAAATTAATTTTTTTTTATTATTTGTATTGTATATGAAAGATAACATAAAAATTATGTAACTAAATATTATACATAAAATGGAACACCCATTTCCTGTGGCTAGCAATTCCCTATGAAAGAATAAGATGGTCATAAGTTATTCAAATGAATATAAACATCAGTTGCATTTCATCAAACATTACAAAAACAATTGTGTTATACTCAAATTGGAGAGGAAATTAGCGTAAACAATGGTTCATGTCTCGAGGTTGTGATATGTGTCTTCTTGAATCTTAGTTCAACAAAAAAAAATATATTTGAACTTACATTGGAAATGGTTACAAAATAAATTCACATTTAATAAATGATAAATAGATAATAGAGAAATGTTATGAGTTATTTGGACTTGCATATTATGAGTTATCATTGATGTATTTTTATTGTTGAATTTTTTGTTGTTGATAAAATCAAATTGTGTAGTATATGAAGAATAGATAGAGAAGAGATTCTAATTATGACAACTAAACAAATAAATGAGATGATACCATAAAGTTATATGCCATAAAATGTGATTAGGTGGTTTGAGAATCTATTTTAATATACTATAATCGATAATAATAGATTTAGCAACAAAAAAATTACAAAATATAGTATTCACAAAAGGAAGGGAAAAAAAAAAACTATTGGGACTTCAGAATGACTGTGACGATCTTATGTCTTAGAAAAATGCCGTCAATATTTAACGTGAAAACACTTAAAAATAATAAAAGAAGAGTTAAATATATTGTTAGTTGCTTTAGTATTTAATTATTATAAAAAATCTTTTCTAACATTTAGTCCCATGATATTCTTCGTGAACTGTTGAAACACTCTCAGAATAATTATGCACATTTTTTTCATAAGCAACAATCATATACACAATTATTAAGAACAAACAAAAAAACAATCATGTACGATGACTAAGGCTTTGAGTTCGAGAATTTTTTTTAATCAAGATAATTTGTAATCTTTTAAACCCTAAATCCCATATAATTTATTATTATTTTAAATATAAAAAAATTAAATTGATAAGGAGAGATAAAATTTAATAAGAGTTCTATTTTCTTCCCAAAAATGAAAAAGCCTGTATTTCATTAGTATTGTAGAAACCAAAATATAATATTCTTTACTTGTATACTATATATAGAAGCAAACTTTTTAGAATATGTATCTTTTTCTTTTTTACTTTAATTATGTGCTTCTTTTGACCCAAATAACGAAATTATGTGCTTCTTTTGACCCCAAATAACGAAATTCTGTGCTTCTATGTTCTAAAGCTTGTTCAGAATAAAGTTCTTTTGATTTTCTAATATCATTCAAATTCATTGAAATATCCACACAAAAAGTAGGATTATTCGGGATTGGTATATAAAACACGAAGTTCAACTACATTTGAAGAATAAGATAGTGACTAAACTTCTCTTTCCAAATTCACATTGTTTCTTCATCCTTTAATTCAATTTGAGTTTCAACTTTGAAGACAATCATGACCGATATTGAAGGAGGAGATTATGACAGCACAAACACCATGGAAGATGGTAAATAATTCTTTTTCATGAATAATTAAAAATAATCTCTTGTAAAACGAGTTGAATCTAATTTTATTGCTAAACACTAAAATAATTAAAATTGGAGAACAATTTCATTTGTAATTCTTCTATTTTCATCGCTAATTCTTCTTTTACCATATGTAACCGTTAACAAAAGACAATTTTTTTATAAAAAAAAATAGACTAAATTCATGACTAACTAGTTTGATAAATAAAAATAAATTTTGTTATTAAATTTAGTATCTCTAACATATAGCAATGAAATTATAGACGAGAATTTAATTTTTTCCTCTTTAAATTTTGGTTGTTATTTCAACTTTCAATAGTGATGATTTAATTTTTTCTCTTTAAATGTTAAAAATTCCAAAATTATAGACTAATTTCATTATCCAACATGTGGTTGGTTTAAGTTGAGCTTGACCTTCATCTTAAACAAATAGTTGGAGATTCAATATTCAACACTTACATTCGAAGAAAAATTCAGTTGAGAGAAAGTAATATACTTCATATATTCAACATATTCTCAACAAGAATTATCAAATATTAAACTAAGATGAATATACTTCATTCCTATAATTAATATGGTTATAAGAAAGAGATTAATTTCATTTTTTTATATTAAATTTATGTTGGTAATTCACTTTTTCTAGTAGTAAATTGTAACAAATTACTTCTTAAGACTCTACATTAACTAATTCGTATTTTTTTTTTATCCCTCACAATTTTTTATGATGTGACATTTAGATGATATTTGTGAATTGGATAAAATATTTTTTATGTCATTATTATTGTTATTAATTTTATTTATATATTAAAATATTAAAAATCTATTTATTTTATTTTATTTATATATTAAAGTATTTAAATTTATTTATTTTATTTAAGTTCTTTAATAGTATAAAATTTTAAAATATTTATATAAAATATTTAAAATATAATTAATTTTATTTAAAATATTTAAATAGTATTTTGTATATTTAATTTTATTAAAATTTTAATATTTATGTTATTCATATATTAAAATATAAAATTAAAATATATTTATTTTATCTAACAATAATTCCAAATTTTAAAATATTTATATAAAATATTTAAAATTTTATTTATTTTATTTTTAAAATTTTAATATATAAATAAAAAGATATAATAAAATTAATTACAATAATAATGACATATAAATTATTTTATTTGAATCGCAAATGTCCCCTAAGTGTCATGTCATTAATGAGAATTTTACATAATAAAAAATGATGGTGACCAAAAATTATCAAGAATTTGTTAATAGAGGACCTAAAACCTAGTTTTAGACATTGGGAGACTAATACTCCATTTTTGACAAAATAGAAAGACTAAAAATACATTTAATCCTAATATATATACTTAGCTACCCCAGAAAGAAATACAACAAGAATAATTAGTTATTGATTTATTATTAATCAAAAAAGATAGTACCCATAACATATTTTAATATTGAAATTATTAAAATTATAGAGAAAAACTTTTTAGAAATTAGAAAACGAATCGAAAACATTACGTTGAAAGAGACATTGTGAATATGCTTAACACATATTCAATTATATATAAATGGATTTAAGTTTTTTAAACACAGTTGAATCCAATATTTCTAAATAGCTAATTTTTAGTTTTTATTTCCTTTGTTTTGGATATAATTTACGTTTTATATAAGTATTAACTTTGATTATTTTCTTCTTATTGCTTAAGTAGTTTTATTTTTTGTGAGTTTTAATTTAATTGTGAATGTTTTTATTTATTAGTTAAGTTTAATATATTAATTTTTATTTTTTTATAATTGGGCACCCCATAAAATTTGTCATAATTTTACCACTATTTTGAGGTGATCTAGTTCAAACTCAAGATTTCCATTTTACGCGTGTGAGTATATCAATTATATTTACTATTTGATCAAAGGACCAAAATAAAATTGCAACCAATTAATTAACTCTATTTGAATATGTATGTCAAGAACTAGAGGACAAGCTTCGTGGGTGGACAATAGGAGGAAATTGGGATGAAGTTGAGAAGCTATACGAATCAAATGTAAAATTCAGCACAATAAGCATAAACAAAAGCAGAGGAACAGCACTCCACGTGGCAGTAAACGACGACAACATAAATGTCGTTAGAAGTCTTGTTGGTTCAATATTACTTCACAGAAACGCGGTAGCACTTGAAAAGAAGAACGATAAAGGGGACACACCTTTGCACCTTGCGGCATCAAGAGGGTTTAAAGAAATTTGTGAGTGTATAATTGGAAAAAATGGTGAAAGGAAGGATTTAATCTACATTGATAATAATAATGGAGAGACACCTTTATTTCTTGCTTCACTTTCTTGGGAAAAACAAACATTTTTGTATTTGTTCTCTTTTGAGCGAGTTTATAAGATTGACAATGATGGTCAAAAGTATTACTCTTATTCTAAAGATCTTATTAGGAGCAATGGAGATAGTATCCTTCACTGTGCCATTCGAAGAGAATTTTTCGGTAAGATATATATTATGAATTTGGATATATATGGTCGATATAAAATACAACGATGATAGAGATTGTTAGATCAAAGATAAAAATCAATCACTCAAAATCTAACTGTTTCTATAATTGTTGTACTCTACATCGACTATAGAAGATTTACATATTATGAATTTCTATGTGAATTTTTTATTGTGTGCAATAATCTAGATGATATGAATATTTAAAATTCACTTTTTTCTTTATCCATTATTTTTATTGGAGGAAGGATAAATAATTACTAATTAAACAATACTAATAACTATTTTACAACTATTTAATGTAGGATTCAAATCATGTTCTTAAGATTATAATGTGAAGCAATTTTAAAACCGAAATGAAAGGACTAATGATCACCCACTTTTTTTTTTGTTACAAATTAATGACCCATTTTATCATTGAAAAGAAATTGTTTCCAAGTAAATCCATAAATAAAAAAATAAAATAAAAAGCAATTAACAATGATCCTTTATTCCTTACCATGTATTCATCGGATATTTTAGAAAAAACATTTGCTAAATTACTAATATTTGTAATTACTGCAACAGATTTGGCTCTTATAATAATACATAAATACCCTGGACTTGGTGCAATTCCAAACAAATATGATTTCACTCCTCTCAAACTTCTTGCTACAAGGTCCTCAGCATTCAAAAGCGGATGCAAGATGATATGGTGGAAGAAGATTCTATACCACTGTAAGTTTATAATTTATATAGAATTAGAATATATAACAAATCTAACCATTAAAAAATATTTTTTGATATTTTATCACAACATTTATTTCAAATATATATATAGAGGATAAATTAAATTCCACCAATATAATGTTACACAACTCAATAATATTTTAACAAATATAAATTTTATAATATCATATTGATAACAAATATAAACTTTTGCTTAAATCTAAAATTATTTGATTGATTATTGAGACTCAAAAAGATTATCAATGTTTAATAAAATCGCATAATACATTAGTTTTGGTATATTTCAACCTCATCAACCATATCAACCTTATATCTTCAATAAAATACACATTTAATTATATTTTTTATGTAAAAAATGTTTAATAGTTAAATAATCATAAAACCATAAAATAATTAAGTATCTATAATTCAAATAAACCTATAAAACTTGAAGGACTCCAACACATGCGGGTCTCCATCCTCCCTGTCACTAAGTATTGATGAACTTTTGCTATGTATATACGTGCAAATATCATTAATTAAATAAAATGAACTTTATAGACAATGTGTTGCTTATGGTCTAGTTTGACGATGCTCTTGCTAAGGTATACCAGTGGGAAACCTAAACGTGGAAGAAGCTCTCAAATATTATAGTATGAAACAAGATCAATCAAACTCAAGCACTTCATGTCCAAAGAACTACAAAACATGTTGTCTTTTTCTTCGTAAATGTCAAGAATATGCTTATCCACTTTTATGCTTCTTTAGACGACTGTTGGTGATCGTAAAATTACCAATTAATGTTTCCACTACAAATGGTACGTTAGTTATCTTCTATTTACAATTTCCTAATATTTCCATTTTAATAGATAAAATTTCTATTTAATTTTCTAATTCAAATTTGATTAACATTAAATTTAGAATTTTCAAGTTTCACTTAATCATTAGTCAAAAACAAATTTTACTTTAATAGAACAACCATTAATCAAATTGATCTATTTTGTTATAAGTGTAATTATATAAATTATATAGTTGACTATTTGACTGACTAACAGAAATGTAAGCTGGATTATTAGTTATTATTCTAGTAGATTGTTAGTGTCATCGTGGCAGTTAGTTATATGTGCTTCTCAACCCATTGATCTTGTATGGGAGTATAAGTGTAATGAATAAATTCTATAATTGACTATTTGAGCAGCCAGCTTGAATTCCAGTTAGTGCCAATGGCAGTTTGTTAGATCATCATCTCCTAGTATATAAGTCTTGTAGTAAGAGATAGATGATCAAACATTTTTTCATTGTAACTACAATGATTAAATGAACATTTTTTCATTTTTTCACAAAGGCATGTGTCTTTTCAGTATCAACTTAAAAGATGTGGCTTCTTGCATCATAAATTTTGAAGTCGAATAACACTCTATATTTCTTAATGAAATGTCCTTGTGGATTAAGAAAAATATTTTTTTAAGAGTTTAATCTTTTATATACTGTTAGTATAAATAATTTTTTTAGTTATTCAATAATTAATATCATGTCAACTAATTAATTTAATGTATCTCTTTGTCAATTGTCAAAATTATGAACAAATAATTTAAACACTCATTAATTTTTTATATATATTGACGAAGTTTTGAAGAAATTAAACTCTGTTTTTTAATTGCAGCTTCTGAAAATAAGGTAGAAAAACACAAAGTGTTGCAAGGTCATCAACATATCAATATATCAATGCCATCTGATCGCGAGATTCTTCCAAAAAACTATGCTACATGTCTTTGGTTCCTGAAGTTTGCATACATCTATATCCTTGGCCTTTCTGGGGTAGGTATGTATGTGTCTCAAATTCCTAACTAAATTGGTCTCATTATCTATAGTTAATTGTTTGTTTCATTCTCTACACCAACACTTTTAATTGAAGATGTATGTTTTGGTGTTTGATATGTGTCAAACACAAACACTATTTTTTAAAAAAATTATTAATGATATCGATGTTGTGTTTGATGTCCATATCAAAATGCATCTTTCACATGTTTCACTACATTACTCTTATGAATTTTGATTTGATTATCTTGATTGTTGTTGTAAAAGGGGTTGAAGAAGTTAGGAAAATGAAACAAAAACATAAATGGTGTAGACAACTATTGAACTTATTTATGGAGAATCCTTATGACTCTTACTTGGGAGCTGGCGCTAAACCACCCCGAAATGTGAGTGGAACTGATTTCATAACTTTTTTCAACCCAAATCAAGGTACGTAAATTATTAAGTTCATTCTAACATTTGACACTTGTTAAGAAATTAAAAAAATAAAATATTGAATGAAAAATATTAAAATTTAAAAAATCAAGAAATTTAATATATCACTTTTACTCTAAATTTCTATTTTTAGTGTCTTAACAAGTAATTTAACATTTTCTAAATTATTAAAGTACCTTAGCAAGTATCCTAAACATTTGTAGTTCAACAATTTTTTATTCTTATTTGGTATTATAGTGAATTTAATCACAAATCATCGTCAAGAACAAATACTATATTTAGAAAATGTTTATATATGGAAGATTTCAACACTAAAATTAATTGGATTTTATAACTTAAAGATATGTCAATGTATTTTATTAAAATATTAATACTTCTTATTTTTAACAAACTTGAATAATAAAGCACATCCTACCTACACTGGAAATCTTCACCCACTGTTTTTTGATGATATCTTCAAAACTTGAATACTAAGGAATGTCCATTTAATTGTTTAGTCTTTTATTTTCGTTGAGTCTTTGGCCCTGATCTTTTGTACTAAAATAAAAAAGCAATCCTACCCACACTAACTAAAAGACATTATATTTGTCACTTATCTGCACTTTTACCACTACTAGACTTAGAGAAAAAGGATTTAACTAACAAAATATAAATAAATAAAAACAATTAGTAAATCAACAAGTTTTTTTCTTCTTATGAACATTTGTTTTTTTAGGAAGGTATGAACAGTTGTTAAAAATGGTTGATTAACATCAAATCAATATTATGTAGCTGCAAGGTGCGGTCCTTTTTATTTTGAATTTTCACAACATTTTTTGTGAGAGTTTTTGAAATATGAATTTATATAGAGAAATGTAGATAAATAATTCATGATTAATAATTGAGTTGTGTCACAACTCACAAATTTAAATGAGAATATATTGACTTTATTTTATAAAAGAGAATATATTGACTTTTTTTTTTTTATAAAAGAGAATATATTGAAATTAAAATATTAATACGTACAACCAACTTATAAGCACATACCATTAAAGTTATTTTGATATACATAAAAACATATTTTAATGTATATATATAATTTTGTCAAAAAATATTAATTTTCAATTTATAAATTATACATTTTTTAAATAAACATTTTAATAGTGCAAAACATAAGTGTTTTTACCTTTTTGGAGGTTAGGTACATCCTATCCATTCACTTGACATCTCAATCTTGGTTGTTTGATTGAAACTCATTTATTTTTTCAATGATATTTCACTATACATTTGCGGTTTTGCTTTTTTGTTTTAATGATATTTCAATCTTGGTAATTCTTTTGATCTTTATTGCAAAAATAATTTTAGCTTACCATACCGTACTTTAAAATATCATATTTTCTACTTAAGTTTATTAGATTCTAACATCCTATAATAATAAAAATAAAACTAATGTCACCTCATGCAATGCAAATTTCTAGTAGTTTACATACCATAGAAGTCTCGATATGGAATTGCAATGTATAATCACGATGGAAATCACGATCCAAAGTGAGGTTATTTTTGAAGAGTATGCAACTATTTTGGATCATTCAATATGATTTGGTAATATCACTATAATGTATCAAATTTATAAAAACATTAGCTAATTGTGTTATTTGTTTGTCGGTTTGGTTCTTAAAAATGTCAATTAATTTGATCATTAAATATGTCTTTTAGTTATTACTTGAGTTCATAAAATTATTAATAGAAGACACACTCAAAGATGTGTTTGAAGTTTCGATATATTTTGGGATGTATTATGTAAGACCTAATTCAACTTTGCACATTTTTAACTCATTTAACTTTGCATCTATAATTCAAAGATCAAGCAAAGGTTAGGTCATATTACTAATACTATAATCACTAAGATAAGCTTCTCATTTTACAAATTTTCCACGCTATACTTGCAGGAAAGAATCATAGTGAGAAAACAAAGATTTCTGAAACATTGAAAAGGGAAACAGCAATATTGACTGCAGCAAGAAATGGCATAGTTGAAATAGTGACCGAGCTTATAACAAAAATACCAAGTTCCATCTACGAAGTTAACTTGGAAAATAAAAATATATTATTATTGGCAGTTGAGAACAGAAGGACCATTGTTGTTGAGTCATTAAGGAAACAGTTAGAAGAGTGCAATAAAAAGGCAATATTTGATAACCTAATCCAAGGGGTGGATAATAAAGACAACACAGTATTACATTTGGCAGCTACACGAAGTGATCGAGATTGGCACATATCTGGAGCTGCCTTGCAAATGATGTGGCATATCAAATGGTTTCAGGTAATTTTATTTTATTTTACATATAAGTATAAGTTTAACTCCAACTTGATCGCATTTAGATTGATTTATCAAGAACTTATTTAAGGTCATCTCTTTTCACATTTTAAATTCGGATTAACTCGTCTTTAAATAATCAACTAGTAATTTAAGAAGTGTCTCTTATCTTATACTGTATTTTCAAGTCTTGTCTCTTTTGAATACGATATTTGAATTTCTTTTGATACACTCGACAACCTCTAGCACTCTAGATTTGGTGTGTGGATAATATGGTGGGTAACTCGATAATTTAGCTTGATACCATTTTACACTTTGAATTGGGTTTATCTCATGTTTTAAAACTCGACTTAAAGTGATGTCCCTTATTTCATAAACACTTATCATGTCATTTCTCTTTTCAATGTATGACTTTAGTCATTCCTACTATCTTTTAGTTTAAACACTTGTTACAAAGTATAGAAAAGTTTATGAAAATAGTTTATGAAATGTAGTTTTTTAACAAGTCTAACTTTTAAAGTTGAAATGATTGTCATTGATAGAATATTTCTTGATAACTGATATAATTTTCTTTTACCTTTCTAACTACTTGTACCATGTAGTATACTAAAGGACTAGTCCCAGAGCATTTCATAGTTAGAACCAACAAAATGGACAAAACAGCAGGAGAAATATTCAAGAAATCACATACACCTCTGGTAAAAAATGGTAGTGCATGGCTAAAGGACACATCAGAATCTTGCTCTGTAGTTGCAGCACTCCTTGCAGGTGTTTCCTTTGCTACATCAAGCACTGTACCAGGTGGCAACAAAAGTGACACAGGTGAACCTGCACTGGAAGGAAAGCCTGCATTTGATGCATTTGCTTTGTCATCAGTAATTGGTCTTTGCTTCTCTGTCACTGCACTCATAATGTTTCTTTCGATACTCACTTCTCGAAAAGAAGCCAAAGATTTCAGAATTGATTTGCCAAGGAAACTTCTTTTGGGATTGAGTTCTCTTTTCTTGTCCATCGTTGCAATGTTCGCTGCTTTCTGCTCTGGCCATTTCTTTTTGATTGACCAAAAATACAAGCACATTGTGTTCCTTATTTATACAGTCACTTGTTTCCCAGTGACTTTGTATGCAGTAGCACAACTTCCGCTCTACATCGATCTGCTCAGAGGTATTGTAACCAAAATTCCAAAGACAAGTGATAAGGGTGAAGACTTATAAAGGTGTATGATGAATTGAAAATGTGTTTAGTTTATACAAATAATAACTAGAGTGACTTGAGTACTACTACCTATGCTTGTAGCAGTTTATATATTTCTGTCTGATGTTGGATTATGCTTATTTAAGTAAGATTCTCATATCATGTGCTCCGTCAATGCATAAAGTTGATAGATTATTTAGACATTTACACCCTTTATTGTCACTTTTCTACTTCATTAATTGATAATTATAAACTACTTGTTTTTTACTAGTTAGTCACTATTTAGTGGCTTTATTGTGTCACATCATATTTAAGCAACCCACACCTTCATACTTTTTCCCTAAATGATAGTTGATTGAAACATAAAAAAACTAATTCTAATTCCAATGCATCCATTCTTTAAAGAATTCAATATGCAACCTAGGTGAATTCAAAATTTAAATGAGGAAAAAATGTAAATGAAACAGTTGCTTATTTAAAAGAATTTTAAGAACCCAATAAGAAAGTTACATTGGAAGTCTCTTAGATTACTCAAGAACAAAAGGGTGAAATAGTAGTTATAACGGGTTTTGCAGTCTTTTCTTTAATAGAAAAGTGAATCTCGTGAGCCAAGTTGAACATAAAAAACAAAATGAACAAGAACATTAAATAGCAAGAATATTGAGAATTTCAAAATTCAAAATAGGGTGGTCAAGTTTACATATCAAAGTCAACGTTCAACAATAGTATAGATAAAATAAGGTATAGCAAGCTCTAATTTTGAAGTTCATCCCTGGTATATCAAAAATAAAAAATAAAAAATAAAAAAAAAGGAAACAAAAAATAAATGGTTGTGCACAATTTCATGTAGACCAAAGTCAAAATTGATATATGTTTACCCATGAAGCAAGTTATATAGTTCTTCTAAGAGGAAAGGTTGGGGCTCGGGTGGAGACAAACCGATCCATCAGAGTATCTCCACTGGTCACACACTAAGCATAGCTCCAACTTCAAATTGTTTTCTAATGTACCCAATTTACAAGACCAAGTGTTGTGCTTTGAAGAAACATCTGTAGGCTATTGTGTGCCACATAATTCACATATATGCGCTAATGACTACATTAATCCAACACCACACATGCATTAGAAAAGGTGCAATATGTTACTAGACCATAGGTAGTGTTAATTATATTCTTTAGAAGGAGTAAAAGTCATATCACTATTTCAAGAACACAATAATAAACCTTCACTTAATATACTTTGTAACAACACAAAAATGATGATGAAAAAAATTTATGAGATGAATGATAGATGTGTAGTTGAATGCTTAGTTTATTTAACAAAGTGCACATGAGACACTCCCACATTGCAGGTTCTTTAGAATGAAGTGTTCTATTCACAATAGATAATGACCCAAATGAACATGATAAATTTGCAGAACTAGATTCTGCTTGATAATTTGATTGAGAACATGAAACACTTTCTAATCCAAAACTTCTTTGTTGAGACCCATTCTGATGTTCATTGGGACATCAACTTTTTGGTGTATCCATTGTCAAATCAACAAACTTACGGTTTCTAGATGAGTGAACTGATAAACTTGAATCCTTGTTACAACTTTTTTTGAGATGTTGAATCCAAGGGATGAATAGAATTGTCTGTTGGTATTGAGCTTTTAACACCTTTCCACATATTTTCAAGGTTTTCAGCAAACTCGATGTTAACATCTTTGTGATATGATTTACCACAAGATTGAGAACCACACCATATGTCCTTATGTAATCTCATTTATATAGGCATCAGAGCTGCTTGTGCTGGCGTAAGTGACTTCATTATAACACTATTGTCACCAATACGATTTGGTTCAGATGGAAGAAGAGATCCCAACAGCAATCTCTTTTCCCCAACTTTTACTACAGTATCACGTAGAGATGAGAATGGAGGTTGAAGAAAATAACTACCCAAATGCCTTCCTAGGAGGTCAAATCCTTCAGTAGAGCCAGTTATCCCCTTAGAAATCAATTGTTGTTTTGAGTTTCGAAAACTATTTCAAAATCAATTCATGCTACCGAAGATATTACTGGATTGAATCGCGGACTAGATAGCTTTCTTTAAGACGTTTCACGGTACTGCCCAAATTGTGCAAGACAGGTTATTAACCCATTGGATCTTTCCTCAAATACTATTAAGTGCTTATCCTTGAGACCAAGCTCTGATGCCAATTGAAGGTTCAAGCATGAGAAGAGGCGTTGAATTGTGTTTGCCAAAGTTGATAACTTTTTGCTAATTTGATGAAGGTTGGTTGGTTTTTATGAATTACTTAGATAAGAAGCAATCGGATTCAGAGGTAGCAAGCAATGTAAACAAATAATTTGAGACATAGATTTATCCTGGTTCACCACTGATATGTCTACATCCAATCCTCTTATTCATAAGGTTTTAATCCACTAATTCAAATACCTTGAATTACAAAGCATCTGACCCTCCAAGCTAGTCTTTTCAAACAACGTGACAACCCTAGATTGAACAAGGAACTAAACCAATATCTGGTTGGATACAAAATATTGAAACTTTAAGTGTTGGATTCAAACAAAGCTGATAATAATAATAATAACTCTCACACTCTAAGAAAATAACACTCAATTAATATTTCTCAATCGAAAAAGTATTTCTCTCTTTGAACTCTAAGATGAATTTGGAATTTGAGCATGCGTTCTTCTATTTTCTTTTGAGTTTTTGATGATCTTCTTCTTTAGCCTTGAGTATCTATTTATAGTTAAAATTTGGGCTTCAATTTAGTCCTTGTTTAACTCTGAATTGTATCTTGTTCATATTGAGTTTGTAAATTCTTCAGATTGATTATGTTCCTATTTTGTTTTTTAGTTAGTAAATTCTTCAAATTGATTATGTTGTATTTTGTTCAGATTGTGCTTGTAAATTATTCAGATTGATTCTGTTCATATTTTGTTCTAGATAAATCTTGATCAAATCTTTTTCAATTATTAGGATCTTATAAATTTGAATCAAATCTTATTTTAGGATCATATATTTTTTCGATTTTGAAGATACAAAATCCTCGACTATACTAAAAATATAGTCATTGGTTGTTTTGGAGTTATCTGATAATTTAATCTGAGGTTCATGGTACTTTTTACGTATCTCATGACTTTTTCGATAGTGTGTCAATGTTTCATATTTGGTCTACTGGTAAACTTGTACAATAGTCCCACGATGTAGGCAATATCAGGTCTAGTACAGTCAATGGCATACATTAGGCTGCCAATGATGCTCGCATATTCAGTTTGTCTAACACTTTCACCAGTGTTCTTGAAAAGTTTCACACTTGGATCATATGGTGTGCAAGCAGAGTGACATTGATCCAAAGAAATTCCCTTTTCTGATCTAGTAATCTTGATTATGAGGATTACACTCGCTTCTCTGAGGTCTTTTATATCAAAGTTGTTACACAACAATGATTTTATCATATATACAGCATGAATGTTTGAACCAAATATAAGTAGGTCATCTACATAGAGACATATGATAGTGCAAATGTTATTTTCATATTTTTAATAAGTGCATTTTTTCACTTTCATTCACTTTAAAGTCATTTGATATAATCAAGATATCAAACTTTTCATGCCATGGCTTATGATCTTCTTAAAGACCATATAATGATTTATCTAACTTACATACATTGTTTTCTTGTCCATGAATCACCAAACCTTTGGATTGTTCTATATAGATTTCTTTTTCCAGGTCACCATTTAAAAAAGTTGTTTTGACAACCATTTGGTGTATCACCAAGTTATTAATAACAGCTAGTGAAATGAGTAACCTAAGGGATGTTATTCTAGTGACCAGTGAGAAAGTGTCGAAGAAATCTATATTTTCTCCTTGTCTAAAACCTTTGGCTATAAGGTGAACCTTGTATTTATCAATAGTTCCATGGGGTTTTAGTTTTTTTTTTTTTCAATATTCATTTACTACCTGTCGGTTTGCAAACAAGAGGCAAGTCTACTAAATGTCAAGTCTTGTTAGACTCTAAAAAATCTATCTCATCGTTTATAGCTTCCTTCCATAAATATGCATCTAAAGATGACAACATTTAACAAATAAACTTAATTTGTAACCATTTTAAAAAATAACTGCAAAACACAACATTTTTGTTAGAGGTTGCTATAAACTAACAGTGCATCTTTTAATTTCTCTTAAAAAGAACTGACAAAATTATTGATAATCTTGGTTATTAATTAAAATGTTATAGCATTCGTCATGAATATGCACATGTTGCAATCACAAAATGAATTTTATCAATGATTGTAAATTAAAAGAATAATATATAGAAGGTGTTCACTTAATATAAGTTTGTTGATATAATTTTATTTTAAATATACTTATAAATTAGAATTTAATTGATAGGAACATGATCAAATTTAGAACATTATAGGTCTCTTTTTGGTTTTAGATTGAGCCATTTTTTTTTATCTTTATCAAGAAATCATGTTTTCTAAGGTGTTCATTTCCCAAGTCTTATCATTGATCTTCTTTATAGAAGTTTGAGTATGATATTTTATTTTATTTCTATCTTCTCCGTAATTTTGTTTCGTTCTTTGTTATCAATTATTCTTGTTTGTTCAAATTTTGCACTTATTATTATTGCAATTTATAACTTCTTGTATTAATATTAACTTTTTCAATCATATATTATTGTAAATTGTTAATTATACGCACAAAGGACGGCAAATTATAATTTTATGTGTTTATCTTATGATATTAAGAGCAAAATTGTGTTTGAATCATTTCTTTCTTTAATTCGAGTTTCACACAATTCTGAATCTGTTTCTTATCATTATTCTTGCAACTTTTTCCTTGTAATTTCTTGCTGGTCTAGGAAGCAAAATAAATTCATTTTAAAAATAAAAAAACAAAGTAGAAAGAATCTAGTTGTTATTCTTGTTTGATTGTTATCTTGTGATATTAAGATTGGTCCTTTATCATTTATTCTCTTATTATTGTTATTGTTTTCCTCAAGCTTTGTGTGTGTTTACCATTAGAATTTTTGTTTTTTTTAGTATGATTAGGGATTGATTACTTTAAAGAATTGAAGAGAGCATTTAAGTGGAAACAAACAATTTAAGAGAAATATGAGTGCTAATTTGTTTTGAGTGAAACACATGAGTAAAGGTCGTGGCCGTTTTATAATATATGTATGTAATACTTCAAATTTATAAATTTCTGCCTCAATATGAATTTTCGAATCATATATTATGAACTGTTAATGATGTGACACTATAAACCCCAAAATAACATATAGAATAATTTATATTAGATTTTTTGAGCAAAATTTGCAGCAGAACAATTCAAACTTTATTCCTCGGTTAAAATAGTTTAATCTAAATCAACTTGATTTAACTATAACTTCTTAAATTAATTCCAAAATCTTACTAATACTAAGGTTTAGTATTATCATATAAAAAGTCTTTGGTAATTAAATAAGGAAAATACAAAGTAGTACTCTTAATTCACTATATCACCTATCATAGCAGGTTTCCTCTTAAATTTGAACTTTAAGACTATATAACCTATAATAATTGCGATTTCGTAAACGCATGGCTAAGACAGTCAAATAGAAACAACAAAGGAGATGAGTTTTGAAATCATGTTGGTAGTATAATATAAATAAGAAGAACACACAATTGATCATAAATAAACCGTATCGTTACACAAATATTCTTCAAGGAAAAATATTACATAATAAAGTGAGTGAAAAGCATCAAAGAAAATCATTACATTTCACTATAACATCAAATCATCTAAGAGAAATTATCACAAATGATACATATTAATTACAACAAAACATTCACGAAAAAATGCAATGTTATGTATGAGTTTAGACACTACTTCACAACATGATAACATTCTAGTTTTGAAATACTTGGTTAGGATTCTTGATACTATTCATCACCTGGATGGACAAACAATTCAAATTGGCTATGTCCTCATAGATCCCTTCAACTCAATATGAGACATGTAACACCACAATTTCTTCTTATTATATTTTAAGGATAATAATAATAATAAATAATAATAATAATAATAATAATAATAATAATAAAAATAATAATTAATAATAATAATAATAATAATAATAATAATAATAATAATAATAATAATAATAATAATAATAATAATAATAATAATAATAATAATAATAATAA